>NC_048415.1:27527814-27537004 GCF_013103735.1 Etheostoma cragini
ACACACACACACACACACACACACACACACACACACACACACACACACACACACACACAGAATCAAAGAGTTTCTTGGACCATCCATGAATAATTCCCTTGCCCAGTAACAGACACAGAGGAGGCAGGTAAAGGAGGGGGGACCTGACGATGTCAAGCTGTAATTTTTGTACATTTGGACCTGGAACTGGATGTATGTTTTACTCTCATTGGTTAAATATTGACTAACCAAGCCAATGGGGGAACCGGGGTTGGCCCAACACTGCACCACATCAGTTACTACTGTACAAGCTAAAAGCTTTTCCTGGGATGTTGCCTTGACTCTCATCCACCAGAGGCACTGATAGTCCTGTACTTCTTCCTTTACCTAGGGGATTAATGGTAAGTATGCCATTGCAGTTCCAGATATTTATACATTTCGGATGAAAGTATATGTGGTAATTATTGGTTTCCTGATCCATTTCTACCCTCAAATCTATTTTTTTTCTTACCTTGCAGCTGGATTCACACAATATCACGAGATCACGCGAGAATTGTCGTATCATACATCAAACAAATATGTTTGTGTCTTTACTACCAACTAACCGGACCAATCAGCCAGCGCCAGTTTCCAATGGCAGCTCCTCCGATGTGTAACAAATCATCTGGCGTCAGGTTAGTTTTCTTCACCTTTTTTGTTGTGTGCTCTAAGCCAATATTAATGAGATTATATCAGGAACAGCCTAGTAGCAGTAGCCTCAGTATGCTCAACATAAACAATGTCACACAACACGTCGAAAAAAGGCATTTACACCCGTTCCAATGTCCACACTGGATGGCTGGCTGAATAGCCTCCTCCTCCTCACTGCATCCCGCTGCCTCCCTATTCTCTCTCCAAGAAGTCTGTCTCTTAAGTGTCTTTGTAGTCGTGAAAATAGAATTGTGAAAATTGGGATAATGGCAAACAGTCTCTCCTGGAAGGCATTCATGTTGACTTGGTTGACACAAAAAGTGATTGAAGTAGTTGCATGGCTTCAGAAACAAAATTGTCACCCGGGCACGGTTTCCATTAAAGTCCATGCGTGTATTTTCACTGACTACGGAACGGCTGTCGGTCATGGTTGCAGCCGTTCTGCAACAAATCCAGACCTGGTTAGAATGGACGGACGGCGGAGCGCAGAGCCGATCTGCAACCAGTGGAAATTTGGGGTAACCCTGCCTTCTTTCACTCCTCCAAACAATGTGGACTGTCTTACTTTTGAGGGATAAGGATCATCCTGGAAAAATAATAACCAAGTTGTTCCCTTTCAACCTTAAGTTTGCAAATAGCACAAATTGTCGGCACAAATTTTTCAAAGTATATTTCTCCATTAGTTAACTCACTAGCTAGCTAACTCTAGCTGTGACGATAACATCATCACCGTTGTTACTGCATTTTAGATTTGATCTTGTTTTGAACAGCTACATGTAAACAGGAATATTAGTGCATTATTAACTTTCATTTGCAATGTAAACAGATGAGTTGGAATATTGTCTTTTTCAAAATAAGGGCAAAATAATTCAGACACTGCATATAACAGAAGGACAAAGGTACAGACTACAGTACAAGTGAGTGTTTATCCTCTTCTATCTTCTTCATCCTGATCTCTGTCCTCCTCTCCTCCCTCTGTCCTCTTTCTCCCAAATGGGTCCCTCCCTCCATCCTTTAATAGGCTCTTTAGTGGGTGCAGGCTGGTAGAGCTGTGTAGAGGTCAATAGCTCCCATCTGTCACAGAGAAAGCTATGTGGTCTACGACAAACTGCCTCTTCCACTCTCCTTAACAGCATTCACTCTCTCCAGGGACCATCTTCGGCCTGACGCTTAGCTTCCACGCTAAACAGACTGCTATCTGCCATAACTAAATGTTTGTGGGGAACGGACCATATGACAAGAGAATATTGTGCCATTTCATTCTACTGTGAGTATTTACTACAGATGATATCTGAACGAACCAACATGTTTTTATACTGCGCCGTTTTCATACCAAATTAGGGCTGAACAATTTGGGGAAAAAATAAAAATTGTGATTTTCTTGCCAGATACTGCAATTAGCATTCAATTTGCAATTTTTTTTTTTTTTTGCTGCATATTGCACCTTCCTACAATCCTGTAAAAAAGTGACACAAAATACAGTAAATTAAATATCCACTGAAATTAAGACATCTGTAAACAAACTGGGATATGTAACATTATTCCATTATGTGTCTGTCAAAAAAAAAGAGGAATACAAAATGTCAAATGAAATGTTACACCGAACATTTAACTAAATAATTCACAATCGATTAATCGCGGTCTTCATGATTAGTTAATCGCATTCTTTCAAATTGCGATTTGAAAACAATTAATGGTTCAGCCCGAAACCGAACCTTCCCATACTGTACATAACAAGTAAATCAGTTTCCCTTTCACATACTGTGTGTGCAGAACGCACAGTGTATATTATTCAGTTGTTCATCTTCAAATAGTTGTTGTGCACTAAATTTTAGTTATACCCCTTCACAAATTGATTAATTTGACCACAATTTCAGTTTTTCTTGAAAAAGATTTGAAATGTTTTCACTTTACGTAAAACAAACAATGACCACTTATAGTGACTTATAACCTGCTAGTAACATACTATTATATCCGCCTATACCTTATAACTCAATACCTTATATTGACATTATAATGGATTATAATAGTGATTATAATGCACTATAATGAAATAAAATTATTATAAAATTAAAATTATAATACACTAACACACGTCAGTGAGTAACCAGCAGTTATGTAGCATTATGATAGATGACCTCATAAAGCGTAATTTATGCTTCTGTGTAAAATCTACACCGTGGGTATGTACGCCGTAGACTGACGTGCACTTCTCGAAAATTTAACAACAGGTTGCGACGCCCCCTCTCGACTGACTTCCTGGTTCTCCTTCTCCATAAACAACATGAAATCAAGGACAGGGTTAACTTTTCCTGCTACAGATTTCCCACCGTGGTCATAAAGAACAGGGGAGACACTTTGGTTTTCTCACTATGTCTCTAGAATCGCTACTCGCGCCGAAGATAATCAGCGTCGCTCTATCACTTCTCCCTCGCTGTACCACACACTCCCAACACACACACGTCAGCTCGACGCACACACCAGCGCACAAGTCTAAATTTCAGGCCCCTTACGTAGGCTACGGCAAAAGCTCTGCGTGAAGCCTAAGCACAACCATGAATCACGCTTCAGTCATTATGAATTATTGCTAGAGAAATATACAATGGAAATTCTTAGCATAACTCATTAAAAGAATTATTATAATGTGCAATAGACATGGGTGTCATAGAAAGTGTTACTAGGACATTCTGGCCGCTCACCTTTGGACAGACTTTTAAATGCCTGTTTGAGTGTTTAGACTTGGTTTTAAGGTTCAGGTTACAGGCTAGGGTCAGGGTTAGGCACTGTTGTGAGGGTTTGGGTTGGGGTTAGGAGTTAGGGAATTCATTATGCCATCATGAGGAGTGTCCCAACCATGTAGAGTAGAAGTACATGGTTGTGTGTTTGTGTCTTCTCGTTGCAACTAAAGAAGACATTTACAGGACACGGTGACCCAAGCCAGGCAGATCCACCAATCACTGCAGACTGCAGCAGATTACAGCAAACCAGCAAACCAAGGAAACCAAGACTGAGGGGGGGGGCTCTCAAGGTGACAGAGGATAGGAATAAATGGACAGTGGCAGAAACAGAAAGGAAGAGACAGAATGATGAGACAGAAAGAGAGAGAGAGGAAAGCATGAATAGGAACTACTGACAAAAACTGGAAAAAGTCTAATTCTGCCCTTTTAACTAATGGTGGCTTTACACCTACCACCTTATGTTATGAGAGAGAATCAGAGTCATGTGAGAAAATGTCTTTCCCCTCTGATTGTTTTTTCACATTCTGTATTTGAATGCGATTCAAATATTTTGTTTTTACCATTGAACATGGCAGCGAGGGTTACCAACACTAAAGGAACCACAAGAGCAGATTTGGATATTTGCAAACTGGGCCCATGGTTGCAGACTGAGGCAGTATCAATGTGATGAAGCATAGTTTGAAGTAAATTGCAGCTTACTTATTCATTTATTAAATGTGCAATTGACTTAAATTAAATAGGCGATATCATAGATTTTTCACAGATTTGTTTTCAGATTTTATTCACCGCAGAATAAAACGTTTTTTTAATCTGTTGGTGCAGGTTGAGCCTCCAAGACACACAGGCACCTTTCTTGTCTTATTTCTGTGCAGAGTCAACAAACACAGACATAAAACCACCTCATGCCACAACGATGTGGTGCCTCCAAGACACACAAGCATTACAGACATCCCTGCTTTCCTTTCTGTCCCAAATTAGACAAACAAAGACTGATCCAACTGGTAATTTTCAGCATCTGGTGACTTACCATGCAGCAGTGCCCTGCTACCCACTATTGTGCCCCTCAGCTTGCCTTAAAGTGACCATATTGTGAAAAACACTTTGTGTCTCTGGATGTTTCCACACGCATACAAACTTGGAAAAAAAACTATTCATGCTGTTTAGAGTGAGATCCGGTTTCTGAAAGTCTTCTGTCTTCAGTCTCCAGGTGAGCTGATCAACATCTGCACGGCTTTCTACGTCACTAGCCGAGACGAGGTGGCTAGTGCTAGCATGCTAGCTCGTTCTCAATGGCAAAACACTGCTACAACACACACTAGTTTACCATGATCTCCAAAAAACTACTTCCTGTCCCTGTTCTGCAGGTATTCCACAAGTGCCCCTCATCTAGAAGAAGCCTCCCAGCTAATCCTGCCTTGGACTGACCAAAGTTGGAGAAAGAGTTATCTAGCTGATGTGATCTTACCTAGCTACTGAGCAGTGTGAGTATCAACAAAGATAGTAAACAAGTGAGATGTGTCACTCTGTAGCTCAAACAGAGACGTAAACATACAGTGTGAAAACCGAATCTGCAGCAATGTGCAGTTCAACAAAAATATGGTGTTTTTTTGAAAATGAAACCATGTAAACCTATTCAAGTACCTCAAAATACATATGTGAACCTGAAAATTAGCATAATATGGGTGCTTTAATTTTCCTCGGGACAAAACCCCAAACACATGATTACCATATTGCGTAAGAGTATCTGTAAGTGTGTGTGTGACATGAAAATGATTCTGTTTGTGTGTGTTTGTGTTACTGAATTAAAACTAGTGGGACTTTTCTACGTACATTGAGTACTTTCACTTGTAATACTGTGCTAAATGCATTTTCCTGACAATACTTTTGCTTAAGTAACATTTTCAATGCAAGACTATTACTTGCAACAGAGTATTTTTACATTGTGATATTAGTAGTTTTTACTTAAGTAAAGGATACTTCTTCCACCACTGCCTCAGTCCGAAAACTCTAACTCTGAACCCAATGCAAATAGACTTTGATGTGTAGAATTTGGTTAAAAAGTTATCCTCCAAAATAACAAATTGGTCCCATCTTTTTGTTAGGTATGTTTTTACCGGCTCACCAGGTGACTTACCTGTCGGTCTCCTCTCTGTTGCCCTGTTTTTCAGAAAGCTCCTGATCAAGGGAGGAGGAGGTGCTTCCCTCTCGGCTGACCCCGCTGTTACGTCCCGGGCTGTTGTCAGCTGACGCCCTCCCGCCTCCTCCACCTGCAGGATGTGGGTTGGTGGCATCTGTGTGCTGCTTCAGGGTCTGCAGCTTTGCCAGGGGGATAATGTCGCAGGCCTGGGGCCGGTGCCACACTGTCCGCTGGGTGGAGGCGTTGTAGTAGTAGAAGCGTGACGTGTTGGGATCAAACAGCTCCCACCACTGGTTGTCACCAGTACGCTTGATGCAAACGCCCTGCGGAGGGTCCCACACGCACTCGCCCGTCAGCAGGTTGGCGTACATACGCTCCCGCGTGCGCGGCTCGATGATCTCCACCCACTCCAACCTGCAAGGCGAGAGTTTAGAATTGAGCAAATTGTCTTCAAAAATAACCGTGACCTCGGACTACTGGAGGTCCTGCATCAATAACTTTCAAAAATGGTTGGGATGGCTACCCAGACCTGGTGCTACAGAAACGTCGCTGCATGTGATGCAAGTTAAAACTAACGTCACACTCTACAGCAGGTAATGTTAGCCTACTGTAAGCTAGTAGCTGGACACCGGGACGTCTTTAATAATATGTCTATGCGTACAACAGTCTGCTACTGCCGTTGTTGGAAAAACAACACAGCTCACTTGAAACTGGTAACCTCATGGTGCATTCAGAGTTATTGTAAAATACCCTTCTATCTGGTGGTTGTTTTTGTTATTTAAAAGGTGGTACAACATACAACATTTTTTGTCAAACGGCGAACATCTCCTCGCTATCCGTGAGCTGCCTGTTCCCTGAACACACTGTAAAAAACATCCCCTCACTCTCTGCTAGCTGCCTGTCCCCTGAACACACTGTAAAAAACATCCCTTCACTATCCTGCGAGCTGCCTGTCCCCAGAACACACTGTAAAAAACATCCCCTCACTCTCTGCTAGCTGCTTGTCCCCTGAACACACTGTAAAAAACATCCCCTCACTATCCTGCAAGCTGCCTGTCCCCAGAACACACTGTAAAAAACATCCCCTCACTATCTGCTAGCTGCCTGTGCCCTGAACGCACTGTAAAAACATCTACTCACTATCTGCTAGCTGTCTGTCCCCTGAACACACTGTAAAAAAACATCCCCTCACTATCTGCTAGCTGCCTGTCCCCTGAACGCACTGTAAAAACATCTCCTCACTATCTGCTAGCTGTCTGTCCCCAGAACACACTGTAAAAAAACATCCCCTCACTATCTGCTAGCTGCCTGTCCCCTGAACGCACTGTAAAAACATCTACTCACTATCTGCTAGCTGCCTGTCCCCGGAAACACTGTAAAAAATCCTGGTCTCTGTAGAGAGCCCAGGGTCTTCAAAGGGGAACAAAAACCAAACTGGCCGACCTGCACCAACAAACAGTGTTCCAGCATTCCAGCCAATAACCATCAAGAAGGATTTTGGGGTGGGGGTTGGGGGGGTTAGTGTGCGGAAGAGAGGGAGAGGGGACCAGATAAGGAGGAGAGCACCTTTGACAGCAATTTGCAAAAACTTATTGTTATAAGTTATTGTTATTACATTTTAAATAAATCATTTTGTTTTGACCATATGGTCTTAGCAATAAAAAAGCCATCCTTTAATGTCGCCCACTGTCGTTTTTGCTCTTGTTTTTTTTTTTTTTTTTTAAGTGAAGCAACACTAGATGCCTTACGTAGGCGACAGCAAGAGCAAAGAGTATAGAGTCGGAAAAGATAGTAATCCTTCAAGTCAAACTAGTCTAGTATGTGATCAAAGAGTATATAGTGGACAAGAGAGATAACAATATAACTTTACAGAGGAGAACGGCATCACTGTTTTGAGATTTGGCTTATATTGAAGACTTTGAGCTTTATATGAGTTATAATGTTTATTAGGTTTGTTTTTGCATATAGGAGAACTGTTTTAGACAACACAAATGCTTGTGTAGCATTGCTGTGGGTGTAATATCAATAAGTATGACATCATTATGTTGATTATTGACGTAAGTATATGTCATGAGAAAATGTATGTATTTTGTCAACTGTTTAAGTTATAACATTTCTTTCTTCTGTGTGACTCCCAAGACATGAGATGTGTTTAAGAGAAGAGATTGGCTTAGCTTGTGATGCTCTGTGGGTAATATCAATACATATCTAAGATTTATGTTCCGTTTTATTTATGTATTTGTCTTTAAGGTCCTACAACCATTTTTAACATTCAAGTGACCTCATTGCATGTTCGAACAGCCCAGTTTCTCCTGAAAAAAATGCTTTTCATTGATTGACTGTAAACAACAGGGTTGATGTTTTATAAGCTTTTTTAGAAAATAAAACCACAATAAACTGTAAAAATGACCTTAAGTCTCTGAGGGTTAAAAAGTATTGTTTTAATATAATATAACACAAATCCAAACGACGGTTCACTGCATTCTAAAACTGCCCGCAGAGCAGCACACAAATGTATAATAACTTCCAAAAGAAGCAGGAGCAGTTTTGATTGACACTTCAGGAACAACATGCCTTTTGTAGAGTGTAAAAGAAAGGCAGGAACTGCTTATGTTCCCCCCCCCCTGGTAAAATAAGAGTGTAACAGTGGTCTGGAAAGTGCAGATCCATTTCCTTCTACGTAATACATCAGTGACTGATGCTCCACGCCCCTGACTTTATTGATCCTGTGGTGAAATTCACAAGCTAGCTGCCCAATCAAACTTCCGGTGAAAGTAACTCAAAAGTAGTGTAACACGTTAAAATTCAGCGACAGTAATATTGTAATATAACTAATTACTCTCAAATGACAGTAACTAGTAATCTAAAATGAATTACATTGTGGCTGTAACTTGCCCAACACTGATCCTAACAATGGCAATACAATCTATGATGCCAAATGTCTCCTTGGAAAATAACAGTAGGTGGTATTTTGCTTATGCTATGCAATAATCAATGGCAGCTGTCAAACAACGGGATCATGTAAAAGCCTTCATTCGACTGTGTGCACACAGTAATGGCACAACTGCACTATTGTGTGCATGTAAATGTCCAAGCTGTTCAGAATTCTTAATGCTCTTGAAAATATAAAACCAGGACCAGAGAGCAGCGGAGCTTTGGCAGCTAAAATGTGACATACACCTCAGACCCACACAATTGTGTCATGCAGCACTACTTTGGACTGTCTTTGACTTTGAATAAACAGACAGACAATTCCAAAATTTCAGCACGTTTCAGAATCCCATACATGCAAAGCACAACCAAACAGAGAGACAGACAGAGCGGGTTGTATCTGTATGTGTGTACGTGTTTGAGGGGGAAGGTGACCTGCACATTAGCAGACGTCACATGCAGAGTGCTTTACAACAGCGGGGGGGGGCTGTTTTCCTACTATTGTATTAAATTGCTGTGAGTTTGAGCTGGCAGAAGACAACGTAGCCTAATGTTGAAGATTATTCCTTCACAGCGCTGTGCAATGTCAGAAAATGTCAGAGTTGAACCGGGCAGATACATCAGACTCACCCTGGGTCGGGTTAATTAAGTCGCCAAAACACCAATCAGACACCTCTCTCTCTCTCTCTCTCTCTCTCTCTCTCTCTCTCTCTCT
>NC_048415.1:27537104-27562071 GCF_013103735.1 Etheostoma cragini
ACACACACACACACACACACACACACACACACACACACACACACACACACACACACACAGTTACTGTAAAAAATGCACATTTTAACAGCAACCACACAGCCTGCGTGTTTTCTGGCTTCATTGTGCTGTGTGGTTAAAGTCTTTAGACCAGTTGTTGACGGATAAGAATGACTAACTGTTGGCAGGCAGAGAGTGGGTGGATACCTGCATGTCAGTTCAACTTTAACAGAGGAGGATGCAGCGACAGCAGAGGATGAGGTGATGCTGACAAAGACTGCTAAACAACACTGCAACCAGAGGATTTCTTATCAGACAATATAATGTTGAAGGCAATGTGTTTTTTCTTCTAAACAACATCATGAGGGGGAGAATCAGGGATTAGGTATTGTCTTGTGGAGGTTATTTTACTGATAAGACATGCGTGCTTTTTTCTGGCAGACTTTTATTATTTAGCCGGCAGTGATACTAGACTAGAATAAAAAAACACAAAGTCTAAAACTATCCCTTAAAATAATGAATGCATGGAAATGCAGATAGTGAGGAGCATCAAGGACATTACAAGGTTCCTCCTGTACGAAGCTTAAAGCGCTCATATTATGCACATTTTCAGGTTCATAATTATACTTTGAGATTGTACGAGAATAGGTTTACATTGGTTACATTTTCTAAAATTACCATATTTTTGTTGTACTGCACATTGCTGCAGATCCTCTTTTCACCCCGTGTGTTTAGGTGTCTGTTTTAGCACACACACAGCATAGACACGCTTAGTGACCAATGCGAGATAGTCCAAACATTAACACACTAATCTGGGTGTTAATCTGAGTGAAGCAGCTTTCTTTGAGATCCACTGACAGTCTATCCCTGCTGAACACAGGAATAAGATCTGCTGAGCTGCATCTTTTAAAGAGCTAATCAGTGACTGAGGTGTGGCTGAAGTGCATCTAATTCTAATGATCCACTTAGACCTGAGCAGTGTTGACAGCATAGCTTAACGGCTACATCCTCTCCTCTTCCTCTGGACCAGGGGGAGACCACAGTCCTGACAGTTGATGCATCACAGAGGGAATAAAGTGCAACCGCAGCCAAACAAGTAATTTCCAATACTCAAGATGCACCTCCTATAAGACTTAAAGTTAAATTGTTGCTGCCTTCCGGGAGCAAGTCAGTAAACATTTGTAGCACCACCTATACATGATGAAATGCCTCATTTAAGTAATTTAGCTTGTTGAAATTAGAGCCTCACCAATATATTGGCGGGTCAATATTATTGGCCAATATTAGCCATTTCCTGATCAATCGGTATCTGCATTTATAATATAATATAATTATAACTACAAATAACTAATTATAGGGAAATCTGTTTTTTGTTTTCCAACGCGTTTCTGGATATATCGGAATATCGGATTTTTAAATAACCAAATATTTGTATCGAATCGGCCTTAAAAATCCTTTATCGGTTGGACTCTAGTTGAAATGAGATGGAAGAGCTCAGAGAGGAAAGATGGCGTCTTCCATTCAAGTTTATTTTGGGGCGACTTCATGATCATACCATACCATCTTATGGTCATTTTATAAGGGGGATGAGAATTAGATTTTTTAGAATTATAGTAGTATTCGTTTGAGTTTACACAGCAAAAGTCATTTACACATTAATTTAACTTCATTATTTCAACGTTCCACAACCTGTCTGTAAAAATAGGACAGGCCACTAGGATGGACTCCTAAGTGACTTTATTTGTAGGTAAAAACTGAAAGTGACACATGTAGTGTCACTTATAATAAATCATTGCATTTGCATGCAGTGATTGATGTGCTTTGTGCACAAGCACAGTAAGTGGGTGGGGCTGGGCAATATATCGATATTTGAGGCTAGATATCGTCTTAGATTTTGGATATCGTGATATAAGTGTTGTGTTTGTAAACTAATGTTATTTTCTGAAGTTACAATACCTACTATCTGTTTTTTGATTCACCACTTTGTCTTGTGTTCACATTATTGGTGATTAATTACCAAATATCTCATTGTGTTACGCTAATGTTTCGTGACAGCACCAATAGTCAACCCTACATTTTGCGACAGTATCGACATAGATTGTATATGGTCCAAAATATTGTGACATTTTCACCATATAACCCAGCTTTAGTCTCCAAATTGCAATGGATTTTTTCAACACACAGTTTGGGTCATTGATAGTTTGTCTAACCGGTTTCTTCACATGTTGGACTTCTATTTAACAATTGTGCAGTGTTCCCTGATCTGAGCTAATAGCTTGGTGTGTCCTTAAGGCCGTTCAGTCATGAACTGCTTCCCGTTTTGAGCGTCTCTCTTTCAGGAAAGACTTTTAGGCCTTCTAAGAGTTCCTGCGGACGTTTTTCAATTGCTGCGCGCCAATTGGATCTGTCAATTGCAAGTAGAGCCCGAACAATAAAGGATTTTTAAGGCCGATACGGATATGAATGTTGTTGTTTTTTTAAATTTGATATGCCGATATATATATATATATATATATATATATATATATATATATATATATTTTTATGAAACTTAAACAAATCACATCAACAAAAAAAAACATCAGTGTTGCCAACAGGGACATTGTAGAGCTCCCTCTGGTGGACAAACTATGCAACGCAATAACATGGCCGACAGTCCGTTTTTTATTTTTTTATTCATTCATTTATCTGAATAATTTTTTTTGTCATTCTAAATGATTCTGATGAATGAACATGTAAAGAAAATTGTATTTAATCTGTCATTATAAATGCTGATAAATCGGGAAATACCTAATATCGTTCGGGCTCTACTTGCAAGTGCCTCCCAGTTGTTCAGGTTGATGGAGAAGACCTTAAAGTCCTTCTTAATGACGTCTTTAAAACGTAGCGGGGTGACCATGATTGCCGGGGGCATTTGCCAGCTCGCCATTTCACAAGATTTTAGGGAGGCGAGTGTCATTCATTCCATAAACACGCCCAGCCCATCGGAGGTGGCGTTCACAAAGGATGGTGTACAGGTCACTGGAGCCAGAATTCTCTAATGTGACAGAGTTTGGCACTTGGTCCCTCCGGCATACACCCAGTATGGAACAAATGCACAGAAAATGGAAGGCCTTGAGGTGATGTTTCTGCCTGTGGTATGTTGTCCATGTGTCACTATTGTCTAGTAAGGTGCACAGACTTTGAGGATCAAGAAGAGGGTTCTTGTGAACATGAACATGTACATGCTTGCTCAATTTGCCAAACCTTGATGATGCCTTCCCAATGTGCACTTGGTGAGTATAAGTTTATTGTTTATAGAAATGAGGGTCAAAATACAAAGTATTTAGCTTTCTTTAAAGCACAAAAAAACACAAATTAGGAAAAAACAAAGAAAAAACCCCCACAATTTTTACCTCCTGGGGTGAACTTCTCACAACCCTTTTTGTTATTAGTTTTGGTGGCGGTTTCCTTGTGATTCCATTACCCTGTAGAGTTCTCTGTCAGTGTGTTTTTAAGCTGCTCTTCTTGTTGAGCACTGGAGCACTTACAAATAATGCTAGCTGCTGTGTGTGTGTGTGTGTGTGTGTGTGTGTGAGTGTGTGCGTTTGTGAGAGAGAGAAAGAAGAGAGAAATAAGAGAAAGAAATGGTACATCAGCTGTCACAGTGAATGCTTGTCAAATGGAGCAGAACAGGCCAGTTAAATAGAGAGATCCAGAGCGAAGAGAGTAGGATTAATTGGCCATAATTGGTTGAGGTGTTGGTGTTCCAAATGACCCAGTTTAGCTGGTGACCATCCTCCCTGTGCCTGCAGGGACAGGAGCTATACCAATGTCAGCATACACTCTGAAAACTACTCATGTGGACTGAAAACTTCCCAATTGGCAGAGGTGGGTAGTAACGAGTTACATTTACTCCGTTACATTTACTTGAGTAAGTTTTTGAAAAAATTGTACTTCTAGGAGTAGTTTTAAATCACTATACTTTTACTTTTACTTGAGTAGATTAGTGAAAAATAAACTGTACTCTTACTCCGCTACATTAGGCTACAATGAGCTCGTTACTCGTTACTACGCTTCATTGTTTTTACCCCAGCGTACGTCTCATTTTAATGTTTTATTTTGACAGAGAGAGAGAGAGACTTCCGCTGAAGGCTCTACCACGTGACTGTGCTTAACCAATCACACGTCGCTGTCCAGTCACGTGACCGTACTCGTTTCAGCAGCGGGATAGGTTAGCCCATAGACATATAAAGAAGTTAGCTTTACAGTCGTAGAAAAGCAAAGACGTCACATTTAAACGTCGCCAAGGCAACGCAGACCAGGAGGACCCCCCCCTCGGCCTCATAGTGAAAGCATGGTTACCTTAGGAAAAGTGCAAAACAGCAGCTCCGTCATGCGGCGTCTTCTGTGTCGACCAAACAAACGGACATGTGAGCGTTCAAAAACTCAACATCTAAGCTGAGGAGACGTAGCGGTAGTTTTAGTTTTTGCTGTGGAGAGGTGGCTGTTTGTCTTTTAGGTTACATACAGTATGTTTTGCACATGCAGTATCCATCCAAATTTGATGTGACAAGTCTCTCAAGTAAGCTAATTTGTAATTAATAAATACATTTAAATTTATTTTATTGATTGGATGAACTATAATTTGCCTAAATATGATTATTTTGTATTTCTGTCTGATTGATGCTTGTGTTAAACAAATCAGACGTTACTCAACAGTTACTCACTACTTGAGTAGTTTTTTCATCAAGTACTTTTTTACTCTTACTCAAGTAATTATTTGGATGACTACTTTTACTTTTACTTGAGTCAAATTATTCTGAAGTAACAGTACTTTTACTTGAGTACAATTTTTGGCTACTCTACCCACCTCTGCCAATTGGTATTAATAAACACATAATGTGAAGGATCCTTTATGTTGAATGTAAAAACTGTTGGTTAGGGCGGGCCAATCCATTGAAATTTTAATTGGGATTGTGATTTAGGCTGCTAACAATAACAAAAACAGAGTAATCGAAAACAAATTATTATTACGCACATTGCAAGTAAATTCCTATTTTTATTAACTTGTCTTGAAGTTAAAACAAGAAAGTATTAAGGGAAACTTCACAGTTCTAGGTGTTTTACTGTTGATTTGTTTAACTGTTTCAAAGTTTTTTTAAGTTTAATAAATGCTCAATAAACCTTTTTGTATGTCATTGAGGAATTGGGTTAAATAATCGTTCATTATTAACCAAAATATTCTTGATTGTTATTGTTATTTTTTCACATAAATAAGCGGCCCTACAGTTAGTGTGAAATGTTCTGAAGTTTTAGTCCCAGTTTTAACTTTATGTCACATATGGAGAGACAGCGAGGTGTGCTAGATAGCTGCTGTAGCTTCAAATGGTTGTGTATGTGAATTCAATCATGGGGTAGCCCAGCGTTGTTATTTTTGTGCTCAAAACTAAATTACTTTGAATGTGTTGAACATTGTTCTGTTTTATTTTTTGAAAGAACTTTTTCTGGATTTTTGGGCTTTAGTTAATAGGACCGTTTTTAAAGAAAAGGGGGAGAGGGAGAGCCATTAGCCATTGTTAGCAATGCCAGTGGATTACAACACATAGCGTAACAACATGTCCACAGACAGAAGTCAGACATCACTGTATGTACGACTGATTTAATGAGAAACAAATAAGACAGAAGAGCTGATAAACTGTATGTTACTACACTTTTCACTACTGCTGATGCCACGGGCAGCCATGTTGGAATTTTCGCTCGGGCTACCTTGATGCTGTACGAGTTCCGAGCTCGGATATCCGAGGTCAGGGGAGCCTGTTTCCAACGTTCACCTTTCAGTACAAGTGGAACGCAGTTTAAGATCTCACAATGCCTTGTGTTGATCAATCCCGCTAACTTTATTCTTCATCAGATGTGATGTAATGAAAGCATTTTGTTTTAACATGCCAAGGCAAAGAAGTGCAACATAAAAAACACATTTCAGCATTTTTTTACCGTTTCAATTACATATATTTGATTCCTAGAATTCATTCCAACAGCACTAGCATCTAGCTGTGAAGTTGCAGATTGCAACCAACAGAAACCTCCTCACTGTGTGTCACGCTCGAAGGAGAACTACTGTAGTCAAAGTAAAAAAACGAAATGGCACTGTGCTCACTGTGTTGGGCAAACTACTACCAGACAGAGGAGCCAAACAATTGTTATGGTGAGAAAACTACAAAACTGTCAGATTGCTGCTTGTAGCATTGGCCGTAGCCCTGCCACAAACTGTCACATATCTTTAAAACGGACATCTATACTGGTAAAAAGATCAGATATAACAATATTATTGACCAAATACCTATTCCACAATTAGATTTTAGATAACTAATCATCCATTGTTTAAATATAATGGCTATGTGGTTAAAGACAAATAATAGAGTTGCTTTAACAGTCTGGTAAGTTTAGAAAATGACATCACTTAACTGCAGCCTACAAACTAGGAAAAAACACTTACCATCCAAAGATATTACGATATCCCAAATCTAAGATGATTTCTTGTCTCATATCCCGATATAGATATGATATCGATATCTTGCCCAGCCCTACATATCATGCATCCACCATGGAGAAACATAAAAGAAAGTGGAGTTCCATCGCTAACGTCAAGTCATTTCTATAGCCTTTCACTCACATAGCACTACTTGGCTCGCATCAAAAATCAATCAAACAGACAAACGATGAAAGACAGCTCTGGCAAACATCCACACCACTGCAGTGTTTTTCTGCCCTAGCATCTCTGCCTTTCTCTAATCTGATGTTATCTCGGGGCCTCCTGCTGATTGGACATCTGTACTGTGCACACACACACACACACACACACACACACACACACACACACACACACACGTTCTATTTTGACAATGCTTACATTCAGAGTGCAACTTCATTAACCCTTCAGCTTTGATGACCCCCCTAAGAATCAAATCTCCAGCTGAAATGTCTGAAGCTGTTTTTGTATCTAGCTTGTTCAGAGCCGTCAGGACAATCCCTGGAGAGCTTTCCCAGAAAAATCACGTCCGAGACCAAATCTGGAGCACTTTATCAGAGCCAAGTGAAGGAAGCACTGTGCATTTTAGGTTAATTATACAGTGAATTCAGGGTTAATTAAGGGTAAAAGGTATTAATTCTACACCTGAACAGAGTGCTCTCCCTCTGTCCAGAATGAAACTAGTAAAAAGAAATGTAGTTAAAAATGTAGTTAAATTTAATTTAGGTTGCTCTGATTAAATCCCATTTAACTAAGCTTGTACTTAAACATAATTACAAGAACAAATAACTTTGGTTGGCATTAATGCCGACCTTACACCAAACGACTTTGCCACCGATTCGACTGTTGCAAACTCATTTCCAGTATCAGAATGAATGGCGTGGTGATGGCGCAATGGATATGACGCATGCCTTTGGTGTGGGAGATCTGTGTTCAATTCCCATTGGAATCAATCAAATCAACCAAAGTGTCCCTGAACCAGACACTTAACCCATAGGTGCTCCACAGGCGCGACCTCTGATATATAGGGCAATCGTAAGTTGCTTTGGATAAAAGCGTGTGCTAAATGACGTGTAATGTAATGGAATGTAACCCGGAGACTCTTGCTAGAGTTGGGGTGCTCTAGTTGTCTCAATTGTTGGGTGTAAGATGGTTATAAAACTCAGTTTGAGTCAGTCTTTCAACCCTTCTGAAGCGTGTCATCCAACGGGAGCTTTACCAGCGGATGAATGCGGATCTCCAGGTACCGCCGCCATTCAGCTGCATGTACGGCAGAACAGAAAATCCATTATCCCCTTATGTAACAAGCTAACGCGGCTAGCTTGGTTACCTTTCATAGCTTTGTTAAACAAATCTAGTTACAGTCTTGAAATGTGTGACCCTGCAAGATTCCCAGTCTTTACAGTTAATGACAGTTTTTAACTTTAGATGTGAGAGGATTGTCTTTAGATGTGAGATGATGTCAGTCTTTAGTCTTTTTAAAGTCTGTTCAAAGTCTTCTAGTTTAGGTAGGCATTAGTTGGGCTCACTGTGCAATAAAGTAACTAGGGAATAGAAGCCTAGTGCAGGCGGTGCTAATAGCTCCTCTACCCTTCTCCGAAAAAGGTTAGTTAGCAACACTGTTGCTGGCGGACTACCAGACAACATTTTTTTAAGGTATGAATAGGAGGAGGGTCTTGGACAAGGACAGATGAGGAGTGGTGGGAATGGAGAGGTGGACAGAAAGGCTAATTAAGCTCCTATTCAAAAAAATACTTAAATAGTATTAAAACCCACTCAATATTGAAATTATCCCACTGCAAAATGATTAAAAATGTACCTATACCCAATAAGGTCCCATAGAATGAAAATGTCACTTTGAGGTTTTTTAACATTAATATGAGTTCCCCCAGCCTGCCTTTGGTCCTCTTTGCCCCCCCCCCCCCCCCTCCCCTCTAACAGACTCAGAAATGGCACTACTAAGAGTTCATTGTGGGACTGGCTCTATTGGCTGTAATTCTGCACCAAGACTGAATTTTGGGAAAGAGACTTCACATATGGTCTTAGGGGACCACTAAGGTCTATATAAAAGAGACTTCAGATACAGTATTAGGGGACCACTTACGTCTATATAAAAGATAAAAGAGACTTCAGATATGGTATTAGGGGACCACAAACAGTACGTACACCCCGCCGCCGACTTTTTGATGCTTCTGCCGCTCTGACGTGGCGACGTTCTCTGTCAACCATGGGTAAGCACACGCAGCCAGTGAACAGCGTCACACTGACATTAGAAGCCTTTTACAAATTACACATAAAATGACGGAATTTGTGTTGTTAATCGGTCCCGTCGATGTCTGTTAGCAGTTACCTCGCTCGTAAGCTGCTGAGCCGCAGCGGCGTGCAGGCAGAGTGAGCCGCCAGACTAACCCAGTGATCCATGTAAAACTTGCCTGTGAGCGGACCGTTTAGAGACAGGTAACGTTAACTGGTCCCTATACGCAAACAACGTTGTCTCATAAACGATAGGTAACCCACCAATAGCAATTATGAGCTTGTCCTCAGAATGTTTGTTTTGGTAGGAACGACAGTTTGCATCGTATGTTTCTCCGGAATCAGCCATCGTAAAGGACGTCTATATACCGATTGGTTGCTGGCGTTAACCGCTGCGCGTTGAAAATGTTTTGACTGACGCTCTGGTCGCTCAAAACGCAACGCCGACAGATTTGCATCTCCTTGCGTGGGGGAGAAGCTTCCATTGAAAATTAATGACTTCTGGTAACTTTTGAAGCTCAAGTCGCCGGAGGTGTGTACGTACAGTAAGGTCTGTATAAAGCATCCAAATAGGCCAAAATAGACTTTAACATTTTTTAGAACAGAGAAAACCTTCATTTGAAACATGCTTCTAAGATCCCAGCCTTTATTAGAAATGTTATGTCAGTTTGTTATCATGTTTTAGTAAGAAGCCCACTGCTTCTGTTTTAATTTAATTCATTTTTAAGTTTTCAACTTGGACCCTATTTTCCCACACATTGATGTCTAAGTGACTAACGTAAATGGACTGCATTTATATAGCTCTTTTCTCGTCTTAAGGACTAAAACGCTTACAGGACACACACGTACACAAGTACACAAATACAGGACACACTCACCATTCAGACACATTCATACACTGTGGCCGAGGTTGCCGTACAAGCTGCCACCTGCTCATCAGATATGCAGCCTTTGATAGTAAGGCTATGAATTAATTTAGCATGGTATGCCAGCTGTTAGCATGATTATTGTGCAGGGAAAACACACACACACACACACACACACACAGACACACGCAAAAAAAACTGTGTGGCCTTAGAACACATCATGCATTCCACCTGCATGCGAACACATTATTCTGCAAATAAACATGCCAGCATGATAATTTAAATGCTACTACACAGTCAAACAACTTTCTTTGACATGTGGCCATTGAAATGTAATTTAGCAAAGCCACTCCGTATATCATTTTGGCAAATTCTCAGCCCATTTTAGCAGACAGACTCTTGATATCACTGAAATACGGGCAGCAACTATTGTACAACTCATCAAGATTTTAAAGACTCGTGTAAGTATTGTGCAGTATGTGCATGCTTGCATTCAAGAGCTGGAACTAAATTACTAAACTAATGCAAACATTCTTTGGTTCCAGCTTCTCAATTGTGAGGATATGCTGCTTTGCGTTGTCTTATGGGTTTTTGGACAGACAAAAACAAGACTTAAGGAGAATTAAACACAGGCTTCAGGACAGACTCCGGGAAGAAAAGTTGACAATGTGAAAAATTAAGACTCTTTCAAGGAAAAGCTGCTCTCAGAACCTCAGCAATTGTCACAGTCAAACTAGGAAGCCTCATATCACAGCATGTATCACTAAATACACTCAAATCAGTAAGCCATGGTTCCAAAATATGGTTGTGGTAATGGAGAAATCTGATTACTGACCCGCTGTACGTACAGTACTAATTTAGAGTAACCAGCTTGTGTAAATACATGTAAACTTAATTGATTTCCTGCGTTTAAACTGGTTTAGTAAGTGCATGTAAACACACTGATCATATCTGAACGGAAGCATGTGGCAGGTGATATTTAGTGTCTACAGCCTAATCAATAACTTTCCATCCACTTTTCAACTTTGACCCAAATACACTGACGGTATAATGTGCAGCCAATGAGATTATGGCATTGATGGGAGGCGGACGTTATTACCAAGATCATTTCACCGTATGAGAAGAATGGTGAAAATTGTATTTAGTACGTCACTTATATATCTGGAGTCCCTTTATAGAACTCGTCTCTCCGATCTTACTTGGACAAGGAGAAAACATGTTTTTTTTTGGGGGGGGGGGGTTCAACGGGGGGAATAACGGCTCACTTTTGAGCTAAATTGAAATTTTGTGTGTCAAACACTGAATTTTCGGCATTCTGGTATTTAGTTATACAAAAATTAAAGCCGCCCAGGATGATTGTGATTGGTTTAAAGAAATGGCAATAAATTCGAGCATGTTTTTCTCCCACCAAGGAATGCTATGTGGACTAGCCAGACCTTCCACCGCAGTGCTGTGGAGGAAGGTCTGGCAATGCAAGACTGAAGGAATAACAACATTTTTGATCACAGACAATTTTGTTCTCGCTTTGCTGCGACAGCTTGTGTGTCACTTCAGGATTTTGTTGGCTGTGAGATGTTCACAGCTCAGTAATACACAATGTGAATCCTGTGTTTGCACCACTGCATTTAAGCAATTGTCTGAATGGAGAGAGTGAATAGATTGCTTCCTAAGCATCAAAGATGTCAACTTTTTTTTCATAAAGAAATGAGCCAAACACAACCCAGCTATTCCACAGTGTCCATGTTTGTTACCGTTTTATTTCCTTAAGTTTGGATTTGAACCAACAAGAATGCAGACAAACCGGGGTGTGAAACACTGACCGACACTGACAGAAATGACGCCAGGGAAGAAGTTCCGTCTGACAGCCTGCCTACTGTAATTTTCAAACATTAACCCAATGAATAGAAACATATGGCGTGGGTAGAAAAAAACACATGGTATGCTTGGACATTATTTGTCTATACCAGGGTTTTCCTTGCCATTATAAGGGCTACGTGCAGCACCAGAGCTGTTTTGGGCAGAACCTCAGCCGAATAAATGTAACTAAAAAAACCAAACAGAGACGCAGAACTAGGGCTGGGCAATACTAGAAAATTCACCATCACAACATTCTTGACCAAATACCTCAATGTCGATCTTGCGACAATATTGTATGGTGGACTATTGGTGCTTTAACAAAATGTTATTTAATGACTTAGTGGGTAAAGGTAACAGCTAGAACAGCCTGGTAAGTTTAGAAAATGGCATCACTTTATTGTGATGCAGTCTATTAAACCAGATAAAGAAAAGACATTCTGTTTATTCAAAATCTAAGACCATATCTAGCCTCATATCGCGATCTTGATAATTAATCGAATTTTAATCGCGATCACGATTTTGACTTTTCCCGATCAAATTTGCGTGATCGAGCGATTATTTTTTTTAAAGCGTCATTTCGTAGAACGCTCTGTTTTTTTCTTCCAAAGCCAATCTACGGCTACTACCGTCCGCTCATGAGCAGTGCAGAGTCAGAGTAGTTCACTGCACCCCGTGCAGTTTAGTTTCAAGATGTAGACAGTCCCAGAGGACAGAGCAGCGTGAGGAAAACTCAACAGATAGCAGTCGGTAATACGTCGGTCTTGAGGTTTACCAGTTTACTAGTAAACGCAACATTTTGTTCCGTGTGTGTTGTTTTTCAGACAACAGCAGTGACCAGTGCTAGTCGGTGCTAATTAGCATCTGTTAACTTTTAGCTCCTCTAGGATGCACCGGTGCTATTGTCCTCGCATCCGCTTCAATGCTGTTTATATGGATATGATTTAATTTTGCGTTATATGACCCATTTTGTCTGTAAATCCGTGCCTGTTTTGGATCTTTCTACTCTCTCTCGTCTTACTCTCCGCCCCCGGCCACACAGCGGCCGCCAGTCCACACTTCTGACATTTGTCCACAGTTTTAATTGTTATTAACACAGCTGTATATTGTTAAGTATGATGGGCAAACCTGTATTTGTACCAGTGTTTCCGCGGGTAACTGCTATCGCGACCGCCACGACGAAGAACACAGAAGAAGTTATTGAATGCAACTAACTTCACTTGGTAGAGTAACAGCGTGTGAGACGGAGCTGCTGGACCTGGACCTGGACCAGAGATGTGACCCATGGCGAGAATATCATAGTTCATAAAAATGCAGCGCAGTGAAGATACAGACGTTTCATACACACGACGTGTGTATCCGCCATTCGACCCGTGCTGGACCCGTTCATAATGAGTCAGCCGTCTCTCTGTGAGTAGCGTCCAACACACTCCCTCTCGCAGTTATAAATAGCCTATGTGATGATAACATTTGTTTTGGTTAAAATCAACAAATAATCGTGAGAATAATCCCGATCAAAATTTTGATCAAAATAATCTTGATTATCATTTTGGCCATAATTGTGCAGCCCTAGCCCAGCCCTACGCAGAACAACCACAAAGAGAAGCAAACTGACCACAAAGGTACGCCAATTGACCGCAGAGACCCAAAACAACCCCAAAGGACACAAAAATTACCAAAAAGAGACACACACTCACTACTACAAAAAGACGCAACAACCCACAGAAAGAGATTAAATGCATAGGGAAATTGCATTATTCCTTTTGAAAAAAAAGGTGAAAGCCACTGACTTTCCGATGCCAATACTGCCATTTATCAAGACTGTATGTCAGTAGGAAGCCTAAAACATATCACTCCATGTTAGACCACAAATTCCCCATATGTCTCTTTGAAGAGCGTGCTGCCTGCTGTCTGCTCACTTCTCTGTTCCACACCCATAAAACCCTCACCTCTCGTTTAGATTCCAGATAAAGAACAGCTGCAAAAGAAACAAATAACCATTTATAATACAAGTCAAAAGGAATTATCAGTCAAGTACACCTCTTTCTTGTTCATAAGGAAAAGAGTTAGGCAACACTAGAACCCCTAAGGAAGTAACCTACCACACACACACACACACACACACACACACACACACACACACACACGTCTGTATATGTATGCGTAGCACATTTATATTCTTTCCTGTGACCATCATGGGAGTGAAAAATGATAAGAACAAAGGATGGGAGAGGGTGGGGTGTATTCCACTCAGTTTATGGAAGCACTCTCTCACCTCAGAGACAGACAATGCATTTGTAATATAGTCATTTAGCGCATTCCTTTTTGTCCTCCATTTTTAAAGGCTGGTCTCTATCTCAAGCCTCTACAGCGTCTGCCCCTCTCTCATCATGTTAGTGATGAACCTGGCAGACAGTGGATCTGCATCATGGCACACTCATATCACATTTCAGAGTTATGTCTCCGGGAAAAGCTACGTGGAACCCCCTGAGATGGTCTCGGGACCTTTGTGAGGTGGATTTGATCCAGCCCTAATGCTTCTCGGTTGCATTTAGCCGTTCTGATATTCAATCAGCCCAATGTGTATGAAGTGGCTGAGTGGAAATGGAAAGAAATTAGGGCGGTCCCGAATACCTTTTCTTTTCTTTTTTTGCGTCGAGCTTCGTTACAAGTCTCGCATTGAGAGACCTTTCTCCACAGCGCTGCATGAGAAGATCTGGTTAGTCCAAACAGCATTACGGAATGGGAGAAAAATTTGCTCTGGTTTATTAGCATGTCTTTAAACCAATCAAAATCGTTTTGGGCGGTGCTAAGCGCCAGACGGAGCAACAGTGCCTCTGCATAATAGCCTAAGGAAGGAACTTCTTTTGGTGAAACATTCATACATTTGTGTGTGTGTGTGTGTGTGTGTGAGAGAGAGATAATGGCAAAATGTGACACCTAGTGTAGCGGAAACTATCACAAAGGCGGATATTAGTACTTTGCCAGGAGTTTATATTGTTGTGGATTTTGGTCTGTGCAATAGCATTTCAAATTCACAACCATCTAAGATGCAGTCACAAAGCTTTACAGGTGTGGAGTTGAGACTAAAATAATGCATGGGTGCCAAATATTCCACGTAGGGAAAATACTGTGGCAATTAACTCCTTTCGGATTCTGATTCTGGTTACCTTGCACAGCAATATCGCAATATTACACGATCACACAAGTACAACAGGATCACGTATCGCACGGAAATCCAATTTCCAGGCTTCTAGTAATGCGTTTGCCTTTGTATCTAGTTCTGACGTGAAATTTTGCGTTTTGATTTACAGATGCGTCTTTCGCAATGTATGCTATGGGAATAAGTTTCGATAAAAAAATAACATGTGGATATATTGACTAGGTGGCTAAAGGCAAATTATAAAACAGCTAGTAGGTATGGTAATCTCAAAAAATGACATCACTTTACTGAAATGCAGCCTTTAAATACAAGAAAAGACAACGCTTGTGTCATATCCTGACAATACAATATCCAAAATTTAAGACGATATCTAGCCTCATATATCCATGTCAATATAATGATAATGTATTGCCCAGCCCTACTAACCTGGGGAAAGTCCTCACTAAGACAGACTTGTCAATAGAGTGGGCAATCAATAAAATCAAATATCACAATATTATTTCCCAAATACCTCAATAACGATACCGCAACGATATTGTAGTTGACTATTGGTGTTGTTTACAATATATTTACACGTTGAGATTGTAAATAGAAAATGCCACTTTACTGTAATGCAGCCTTTAAAACCAGGAAAAGACACCACTTGACAATTTCCAAAATCTAAGACAATATCTAGTATATAGGTCTGAAAGTTATTGAGTTTTAGCATTGACATTGCGATGTGCGCATGCACAATAGTCACATCGCAGGACGTTGCAATGTTGACGCTACTGCTTTTTGCTGCTTGATAGAAGAGTAAACTTTCACCGTTCTCCTTTAACACGGATATTAATGTCTGACCCTTCCCCTTTAAGACAAGTAGCCATGTGGGCAACGTGTGTATGTGACGTTGCCCGACGGGGTTTATCGTTATGGGAAGTGAGGCATCCTGTGTGTAGAAAAGTACCGTAGAAAGCAGCTGCCGCTGACATGTTCGCTGCAAATACGGAACAAATCGCCTGATTATTGCAACATAATCACAACGTCTCCCGGCCATTTTCCCCCGCAGAAAGCTGCTACTAGCCGAGCTAAAGCTAATATAGTTATCCTAAAGAAACAAGGGTTCCGTCTGTCCCAACTAACGTTACGGTTCAGAGCCGCGACACTGGAAACGTAACACTAATCTACTACAGAAGTCTGTGTCTGATCTAACGTCATTTCCACTGATTTAATTGTTCTTGGATACACAGAGTTTGTTGCTAGTGTGCGTGACATGTAGGTCTGATCAATTTATCAAACTAACGAGCTGGCCTCGCTACTCTACCACAACCTGAAATTTAGAGGAAGGAACATGCAGTCATTGTCATCCACTTTACCCTGGTTGGTGGTGTTATATGAATACAATAGTGTCATGCTAGTTAACCAGCGTATTTTTACCTAATTTCCTCCCAAAAATCACTTCAGAAGAGTAGGCCTAGTCAAAGTTCAACAAAGAATGGTTCACATTAGAAAAGATCCTTTTTCATTTTTATCTTCTATGTAGATGCACTCCCCTTCATAATCACAGCAGTAGTCAAGAATAATTTATTATTTCCAAATAGAGCTATTTATGTCATCTTCAACAAATTATTTTTTTCTTTTTCCATATCGCATATTGGGGTAGAACTGGGGCGGCAGTGGCTCAGTCCTTGGGGAGTTGGGTTGGGAAGTGGAGGTTGGGAGGTGGAGGGTGGTCAGTTCAAGTACTCGTACGGACCAAAGTACAAGTGTAGATTGGTAGCTTGAGAGATGTCAGTGCACTGCCAGATGCCCTTGAGCAAGGAACCATACCGCTCAGGGTGCTGGTCCAGCTGGTGGCCCACTCCCTTGGACGTCTCTCCATTTGTGCATGAATAGGTCCTGAGCATACATTTCAGGCCAGTGTGTAGTGATTACAAACAAAACAGAGTGTAAATTGTAATTTCCCCACTGGGGATCAATAAATTATTATATGTCGCAATGTCAGTCAATTTTTTCCAATATTGAATAATTAAATCCTAATATACTGACCAGCTCTACTTCTCATAGAGGTGGGGGAAAGAAATCAATACAGCATAGTATCAAAATATTTTCAGTGGCAATACTGGAATACATGGAAATTAGGGCTGCACGATTAACCATATTAACCATAATTTTTTCAATTTTAATCGCCATGTAGACTGGCTCAATAAACATATCTCAAAAGGCTGCGACATATCGCAAAAGACACTCAAAGGTTACTTTTTTTTAGTAGAAACTATCTACAAAAACTGCACTTTAAAATGAAACTGTCATTCTTTTTTAGTGGTGCCCTTTGTATTTAATTCAATGTTCAATAAAAGAAAGTTTCTTTTATTTGTTGCAAATAAATTCAAAACTAATTTGTTGTATTTTAGAAGAATACTGAAAGCAGCAGACATGCTGAACTAGGTACACTTTAATATCTGTTTACTTATTGCAAGTAATATCGTTATTGCAATATTGAACAACGTTATCGCATATTGTATATTTCCGCATCATCGTGCAGCCCTAATGGAAATGCATCCAGAGGTTTGAGTAGGTGTATGAATTCAAGCCAAAAAAACATCTTTACTGTACATTCAATACACATGGGTGATGTGGAGAAAATCAGACATCACAATATTCTTGACCAAATACATCGATATCCTTATTGCGACGATATTGTAGAGTTGACAATTGATGCTTTTACGAAATATTATTTACAGTTAGATTTAAGATAAATAATTGTTAATAATACGTAAAAAAGTTTCAAGAAATTATAGAGAAAAAACTGTTTTTTCTTCAGCAATTTACCGACTAGTATCAATTTTACTAGGGGTATCCGAATTGATCCAAAACGACATGGGTGTCACGGTTCGGTACATGAATTTACAAGGAGAATACATGGTATAAAAATAAATAAAACTGGGCAGTAATACGGTGATACGGTATACCACAGGGTCTAAAAAATAACAACAATATCAGTTTAATTGCCGCCATTAAAAAAAGGAATGCACTTGTTTAGGAGACAAGGATTCAATATTAAATATGATTTAATTAATGTTTAAAAATGCTTATGTGTTGTTGATATCACGTGAAAGTGTGGAGGAGAAATGGGGGGGAGAGGGTTTGGGAAGATGGAAAGTCGAGCACCGAGTGACCTGGTCTCGAAGAACAGGACTTCTGCAGTTTGGCAGCATTTGGGGTTCTTCCCTTATGGGATGGAGATGTGTTTCAGTATTAGTGTTTGGTTTTCACTTCCTGAACAGTTTGGTGACGCCGTCTGAGCCTTACGTTATCATTTTTAATTAGTCACGGTAATACCGCAAAAGAGGGAGTTTTGACAGTATCCAAATGTGGATGCTGCCCAACTCAATTTGCGTGCAAATGAACTAATGCAATGCGGAACTACTGCTAGATAAGCGGGTTCTTCGGGGACACCTAATTTGTAGCCCCGCCTTAGCGCTGAAACTCTGCTGAAGATTGGCGCGCCGTATGTAGCCGAGCTCCACCTATGTACGCAGTTTAAGTGTGTCTGAGATAGCAGCACTGAGTGTTGCTAACTTAGTGACGGTGTCGCTAGATTTAGCAAATTTTCAGACCCCCTTAGCGAGTAAAAAAAAAAAAAAAATTTCAGCTATATTTCAGTTTATAGCTGACTGTCTTATTTTGTTTACAAAGTCCAGATGGGGTCTGGAGATGATGTGGGGTACTTATTGTTTACGGTTCACATCTTCCACACTTTAGGCTGTTGCAGCTAGCTCAATGGAGAGACTGTATGACACTGGCTGGTACAGCCTGAGACATTAACAATAAAAAATAAATTGCCTTTGGCATATTTGTTCTGCTTTTCCCTCCATTGTACCGAACTCATACCAAACTGTGACGTCTGTGTACCGGACCCTTAATGTTTACATATGTGGAATTCAATCAAAACTATAAGGATCATACCGTAACTGCTCCATTTTGAAATAAAAGCGAAAATCCTTGCCGCGTCTGATGTCATTGTTCTTTCGCCCATGCCCGTTAGTTCGAAACCACAAGCAGTTCACACTGGAATCTGAACTAGGCCACATTTTAACAGGTATGTGTGAACAGCCAAACAAAAAAAATCTGATCTGAGCAAAATATCCAAATTAAGCATTAAGATTTGCGGTGTGAACTACAGTCCCAGTTTGTCACGGCTAAGGAAAGTCTCTAAAACACTGACAGCAGCCACAGGACTCATCCCCTGTGCAGCAGAGATATCAAAAATCTGGAACAAAGTTCTCGGACAACTTCTCGATTTGCTTATTAGTCGGGTAGTTCATTGATACTGCTTATCAGTTCCTTTTGATTATGATCCTGTGCGAGAAAAAAAAGAAGATAACACGAACTGTGAAGAGATACACTAGGGATGACCCGATCTGATTTTTTAACTACTGAATACCTGCAAAAACCAATTTTAAAACTTGTAATGGCTTACATAATAGAGCTGCACATTTTTTGCGTTTACAAAAATAACTAAAAAATAAACTATTTAATACAAAACATTTAATATGGGGCAAATATAAAGTGCAGCAAGTGAGTCCTTGTTGCAAAGGGCTGGCAAGCTAAGAGACACTCTCCGAAAAGACACTGGTGAGCGAGCGGCCGAGCGCCATCTTGGTTTGAAAGTGCCAGCATTCAGGCGGCCTTGCGGTGCGTTTGTGGGTAAAGGCGTATGTGGTTTAAATCAGCGATCACCACAAGCTGATGTCAATTAATCGGAGAACGGGGTGAATGCTGATCCCCGATCTGTAATAAAAAAAAAAAAAAAAAAAAGGAAGCCAAAAGCGTCTCTGACATCCCTAAAATAACCTGCTGAGCTGGTTGTTCTCAGCCTTAACGGTGACAACAATTCGCCAGATTTGAAAATATGTTTTAAATTAGGCTGAATATAAAAATAGATATGAATTTTAGCTTGTTCAGAGCTTAAGATGCAGGTATGTTGTGTATATATGCTGTTAGCAGGGCAGCAGCAGTATCATCAGTCCTCCGTCTGTGTGAGTACAGGATTCATTCAGGCACCACAGTATTAAGTGTATATATGAGTGAAACACAATCTGCGTAGATGGCTGTATTGTTTCAAATAGAAGTGTACGTGCTTCAGAAGCGTGTGAAAAAAACATCAAAGGAGTCAAAAACACCCTTTCACTTAAGACTAGGAATGGGTTCCGCTGCATGCTGACTATTCTATCCAATTTTGGCTCCTAATGATCACAAAAACAGAATAATTGAGAAAAACAATTAATTTGCACATTACGTTTTGCAAGTGCCCTCTGACAAAAATGTTCAAATGGGGAAAGTAATAAGGGAAATTTCCCAGTTGTAGGTATTTCCACAGTTGGCTTAACTTTTTCCACTGTGTTTTAAGTTAGTAACATCTTTCCAAAACTCATTGAGTAATCATGTTGAATAATTGTGATTTCAATATTGACCAAAATAATCATGAAAGACAGACACATAGCCTGGTCCAGTATATAAGAAAAATGCAGTGTCTCTAGGAAACCTACACACTTATTCTCACAGCTAACACACACACACACATGGCGGGCACTATCACAATACTAGGCAAGCCTTAATGGGAAGCTTCAGACTACTTTTACCTAAAACTAATGCCATAAAGAAAACTAGCCATGATGTGCTTTGTCAGTTAAATCAGGTTGTTTTTTTTTGCCAAATATTAAAGGTTCAGCAAATAAAATACCTGAAATAGATGTACTATAATCCATACAGAAAGTTGCATGTTATTATTAATCTCAACACTGTTCACCCCTCACTCCTGTTAAACCATATAAGACTAGGGCTATGTAAAGTGAATTCTTGTTCATTTTGTTGGTTAGATCATTTTTCGTTTTTTTTTTTAAAGTGTATTTATCCGTGTTTTGGTGATCCTAAACATGCTGTTCTGTATTATAATATTGCAATATTTAATTTCCTCCATATTGCCCAGCTCTAATAGATGGAGCTTAAATACAACACTTTATATAGTGACAATAAAATACCATCCCAAAGAAACCTATACTAAATGTCTAAGTGTCCTTTTATCGCACACATAAAGTAATGAAGCATGAAATATTTGAACTTTGAATTTTCGCGAGTTTTCTTTTTGTGTTTATCATGAATTGTGGTCCTATTTATCTTTTGATGTAAAAGGTACCAGCGAGATTTGGAAACATGTTCAACGTCTATTAATGCATTTTAGCTTTTGGACTTTAGCATTCTTCTTTGCAAAATATTATATTATGACACTACCACAACTCCAAATCTAGCAAATTCTGGAAGACATGTACTTCCTTAAATGCAAAGATTCTATTTTGGGCTGCTTTATCTTTTCATCTTTTACATATTTGTAATAATGTCGTCACATACGACTTTTGTTATCTCTCTGCTCCTGCTGTATTATTGTTGTACCACAGATGTTTGTCTTTTTTGCCCTTGTCCTCCTTCCCCTTATCTCTCTTTTCTGCTCTGCTGATTGTAATCAGTATAGTGTGTGTGTGTGTGTGTGCTCTGAGAGGGGAGAAGAGAGAATAGATGAGCACAAAAAGATAGTTTAAAATTCTAAAAATAATTCCCCACACGGGACAATATCTATCTGTTATAGTATGTGTCCATATACGCATTGTTTTCACAGTTGGGAGCGCCCCGCTTCCCAGCAACGCATGCTAGTGGGCTTGCCACCAGACACTGACAAGCAAAGAGAACAGTCCACAACCTTCTACGACTACATGGCCGCAGCTGACTGGATGAACTGGACGCTCCTCATTAGCATAAAGTTAAGTGATGCATGCAAATGAGGAGCGGGTAACTCGCTGCCTTGCTGACGGAAATCTTTTAAACTGAGCGATGAAGACAGAAGTTAGCGCCACACCTTGTGCTTCCCGGGCAGTTGACTCTGCTCAATCTTTGCCAGTTTGGTCAGCTTTCCAATCTGCCTGTCTGACAAGTCGTGTACTGCCTCCCCAGGCTTCGCAGTGGTATCTAGTCTCGCCGTGGAATGGGCTCCCCCTCCTGCGACAAGTGCTGTCCTGGACTTGCGGTATGCCTTTCCTTGCGGTATGCCTTTTCTTGATTTTGACCTTCCTTCTTGCCCATTTGTGAAGTTCATCAAAACGCCTGAGGACCCTGGTTGTGCAAGGAGCCGTTTGAATGCTGCTTGTCACGTCGTCCATGTAGCTCCTCAGGGGTAGAAGCCTCACACCAGATGGTAATTTGATACCTCCAACTACCTGCCTGGCCCCAATGAGGGTTACCTCAAAGGACATCACAAACAGGATGGGGGAGATGGCCCATCCCATCGCAATTTTGCGTTCTAGTTTCTGCAATCCTGTTGTGTATCCCTCTAGAGTGAAGTATCTGGAGATGGCATTCTTTACACAGCCCGGAACGTGGAAGAACTCCAAGGTGAAGTCGATCAACCCGTGTGGGACTGTGCCACATGCATTGGCTAGGTCTAACCACACCACATGCAAATCACTCTTCTCTCTCCTGGAGCGCTGGATTTGATCCCAAATCAGAGAAGAGCGCTCAATGCATCCTTAAAAGCCAGGGATTCCAGCCTACTGGCAGCCTGTGTCGATGTATCCATTCGCCATGAGAAAGTTGGTAATGGCTCTTTGCCAGAACAGAAAAGAAAATCTTCCCCTCTACATTCAACAAGGAAATGCTTCTGAGGTGCAGCCTCCCTCCACTTCTGACGGAGCTGGCGCCTTGCTTTGATGAGCTGTTCAATCTCTCTCTCTCTCTCTCTCTCTCTCTCTTCTTCCCTTGCCTGGGGCCGCGAGCTCTTTACTACTGACCTCGCCAAACTTCTCTCTGCATACCTCGAAAATGATGTGACCCAATGATGTTAAGTTTGCTCTCAATGCTCCCTCTCAATGCAAGCACTGACAGTTGGCTCACGTCAGCATCCAGACTCGCCATGCCACCTGGTCATTTGCTTTTGGCCATTTGATTATTGTGCCCGCCTGGCTGCTTTGTTACCATCTTTGTTTGGGTCTACAGAAAGGAAATCTTAAATCGACTAATGTAAAATGAGTATGATATCGAAGACGTTTTACTTCCAGGATCGTTCAGGTGCTGCCGGAAATTGCGCCTGATGTCCGTTGTATGTCCTAACCTTTCTCTTGCTCTGTGTTGGCGTTCTAAACTCCGGTGGATTTCTTAGGAGTATGGTTAATGCTCCTCAGATCTCTGCAGGGTAAATCCAGACAGCTGGCCAGACTATCTGTCCAATCTGAGTTTTCTGTTGCTCAACTAAAACAACTTTTGAACGTCCACGTTTCACCAAAACAAGTTCCTTCCAATGGGTGTTTTGCTGAGGGACCGTTGTTCCGCCCAAGACCAAAAAATGCCAATAAACAAAAGCGCGTTTTTCTCCCATCCCAGAATGTTGTGTGGACTAACCAGACCTTAAACCTATGGATTAAGGTCTGGTTGGGCATTGTTTTGATTTGAACCATTCTGATTCCAATCCCAATTCTTCCGTTTGTAATCAATTCTTGCTTGAAAACATGCTTATTTCCCAGATAAGAGGAAATCATATTATAATTTAATCATGGCTTACAGTTTTACTGGGCTTTTTCAACGTAAAGCCACACTTTAGAGCGCTGCTTCATGTTCTTCATGGCTGCAACACAACAGCACCTGGAAGTAAGGTGGCCGTTATGCAAACCAAAACTTGGGCGTGTTAAATTTGGAGCCGAGATCGGATTATAAACTATTTCTTTCAAAACAATTCTATTAAAAAAAATGATTCCATTGTAATTTGATTTTTTGATACAATTCCAAGTTGGAACCGCTTCTCGATGCCCCATCGTAGGTCTGGTTATTTCAAGACAAATGTAACGTTTCCTTGCTCTGCTTAAGCTGCCTGTTCACACCCCAGTTTATCACCAGACAGGAGCTTTCAGCAGTCTTGCTGCCTGCGTATCTCAGGGACGATATAAATCTTGGCAGAGAGGCTGGGGGCAGATCAACCTGATAGGGTCTTTTGTCGAATCAAATCACCTGACAGTCTGGACGACACACCTCCAGTTTAGCAAACAATATCTAGTGGCATCGGCCAGGAGCATACAAGAAGATTGAGAGGAATAGTGACTTCTGATTTTAGAAGTACGATAGAGATTAAATCTAGAAATAGCTGCAAATTAGCACTAGTATTGATGAAATGAATGCAATCAGCCTGCCACCATTACTTTTTCAGGGTACTTTCTATTTGAATGTAATGTACATCTGCACTGTCCCTGGTCTCAACAGATGTTAGGTGCTGCTCAGCGATCAAGGCTAGATGGGAAACGGGCTCAGTCACAGGTATCTTACAAGCATCGACCCGGCATATGGAGGCAGGAAGTAAATGAGATGCCTCCACATACACACACACACTTTACATTCACCATCAGTATGCTTAATAGGCCTGCAGTGAATTAGTTGGGGAAGGAAGTCACGGGATGAAGAGGGAGAGATGAGAGGTAAATGTGGAAGAGAAAGACAAAGGAGAAGACTGAAAGTTAAGCTAAGACTTGGTGGGCATTCACACAGCCTGTGTCAGCTGTCAAAACAACGCAGGTGTTGACATTCGTTTTGAATGGGGTTACTGCGTTGAGGCTCTTTGCCGCAAAAGGGGACGACTCAACTTTTGGAGAAACGCAACCCAAAGTCACGTTGCGGTGGCCAATCATGGGACCGGCGATCAGACTTGTCAGTCAGTTTTGAGGCGTTGTGTGTCAGAGTCCCGTACAGGAAACAGGACACATCACTCCCTCTAAAACACCAAAAACAAGCTCTGAACTGCCCAGGAGTTTGGGGGACAGCTGAATGTTTGCCTAACAACAGAGCACAGTGACTGTCTTGCTCGTCTCTTATCTTCCTCTCTTTCTTTGGGAAATGAAGCGGTCGGAAACGCAGAGATCTGACGCAAAACAGTAGATGTAAAATGTAACGTCAACTTGTGCTACACTGGGGGGTTAATGGACACAACAAGACGTCACTCCCTGAACGCAGCCTCACAAAGTTCTCCTGTCTCGCGTTTTCACACATTCCCCACATCGTGCTTGAATGTGTGTGCACGATCACGATTTTCCCCCAATATTGGGCTTTCCTCTGGGAGCTCCAAAAACTGCCAGTGAGCGAAAAGTCCCATAGTGGTCACCTGCCATTATATGATTGAGCAGAGAGAAAGAGAGATCGGTGGAGACACAGGGTGAGAGAGGATCAGAATGGAGATGGAGGAGGTGGGGGTGGGATGCAACTGGTATTTGCAGATGAATGAAGCAGCCAGCAGGATAAGGGACAAAACGGCAG
>NC_048415.1:27562171-27567955 GCF_013103735.1 Etheostoma cragini
ACACACACACACACACACACACACACACACACACACACACACACACACACACACACACACGCACAAGCGGCAGCTGAAGCCAACATGTTAGTGGGGTGCGGTAGAGAGGGAGGAGTGTTTGTCGCTGAGTACAAAGTTAGCAGTATGGCAGTGAACGCAGCGGAGTGTGTAAAGTTGATCTGCCAAAAGAGTGCATCTCAAATTAAGTAACCTTTAAAACTTTCAAACATTGGCAGCCATGTGTCTCCACAATCTACTGTTGGCCAGGCTGTAATGTCATTTACCAAAATGATTGTTGGCCATGAGAATTATACGATCAATTTTGCACCCACATATTGATTCTAAAATACCATAATGATGTAACAGGTGTACCTCCACCCCCATGTTAATAAAAGGCCAAATTAACAAGATGAAGTTTTGATGAAGTTAAGCAGATGGAGCTTTACTATGGAGGAAGAGTGTGAGGCCTTATTATTCCCTCTTGGCTGAGCACCAGCAGGACTCGGACCTCTCCTTTCACTCTCCCTTTGTTTCACTTTATCTGCCCCCAATTGGCTTAATCGTGTCCCTGTGAGAGCCAGCAGGTTAGAACACAGCATGAACAGAGGAGGGGACTCATCACACAGGTGTAAAAGGACATGTTCCACTTTCTGGATGGAAACATTTGTATAGGAAAAAACATTTCAATGTTTTCCCTATACTAGGTTTGTGGAAGACTTAGGTGCACATATTTGGAGGGGTGTTTTAGTGGTTCTCCCTCAAGAAAAGGTTACATTGTCCAATACAAAATGCAATTTCATATTATGGACCATTACTATTTTTTTAACCCTAGTGTTGTCTTCCCGTCAAAATAGACTGGTGGGGGGGCGAAAATATGGGGGGGAAGGAATCACTAATATTCTGTGCGCACTTTCACTTCTACCACTGGAATCAAAAGACTCAGGACTTGCTAGTCTCCTAAAGAGGCGTGGCTGTGGCGGAGCCCATGTGACACAGAGACAGGAAACTACTCTGAGTTGGGGTGTCTCGCTTCTATACTGTCTTTGCGTAGATCTTGAGAGTCTAATTGTGTTTTTTGACATTTTGTACTTTTTTACCTTGAAAATGTAACTTGGCGTTTATGTATGTGTTGTGATTTGGCTGCTATCTTGGCCAGGTCTCTCTTGTAAAAGAGATTCTGAATCTCAATGGGACTTCCTGGTTAAATAAAGGATTAATAATAAAAAAATAATAAAAGATGATGGCTCAGAGGTTAAAACTGTGTCCAGGCGATGTATGTATGTTGCGAACTTTTGTTTTTACAATTCTCTGGTGCCAGCATTACACATTTACTGGTATCCTTGGACTTTAATGATAGTCCACTTATTTAGTTTTTTTGACTGTTGTTCAGATATAATGAGACATCTGAGGATGCTACCCTGGGTTGTGGGAAATTGTGATGGGTATTTTAGATTTTTTTGCCATTTTCTGACATTTTGATACTCTTCTGATCTTTTTGTAATGTTTTATCCTTGTTTCTTTCATTTCAACGGGTTTACATTAGTTCCTTAACAGAAGCTGTTTAACACTCATCTCCATGCTGGAAACGTTTTTTTTTGGCCTTTTCTGATGTTTTTGTGATGTTTTAACCTTGTTTCTGTAATTTCAACAGATTTACATTAGTTTCTTAACAAAAGCTGTTAAACACACATCTCCATGCGCCAGTGCTAACTTGTTATCCACATCATATGATTCCTTGAGAGTCAATAAAAATAAAATTTTAAAAAAGGTTTTCCCCAAAACAAAGTGTCTGGTATTATAGCAGTTTGAAATGTGAAATGTCTTTTCAGCAGCCCTGCAAATTGCAGTCTCTACAGAGAAGTGTGACAGGACCCGACACGCACACACACACACACGCACGCACACGCACACGCACACGCACACACACACACACACACACACACACACACACACACACACACACACACACACACACACACACACACACACACACACACAGTTTGACATCTGCTATCGGGCTGCAGCTTGCACCACCTGGGAACAGGAAGAGAAGGCCCACATGCGCAGGAGGGCACGCATGTTAGGATGTAAAACATGTTCAGACTGTATAAAGCAACGTCACAGTACCTTATCATCATATTAGTGAAGCTTCACTTTCCACCACACCCCGCTGTTTCCCCTCAGTCCCACACACACACACACACACACAATAAACTCTGGAGCTAATGAAACATTCATGGCTGCTCTGTCCAGTTTCAACCCCGCCTCATGTTAAATGCATGGGCCGCTCTTTCAATTTCCACACGCACCCTCAGCCACTTATCTAAATATTAGCAATCATGGCTGATGTCTTATTTAAGTCAGTACTCACCTAACCCTAGCCTGCATGATTTTTGCGGGTGGACTTGTCCGATTGAGTGACCGATTGATCATCCCCAGCTGACCTCCAAATATTCCAGAAATTCTTCAAAATAAAGTACCACCCCATGCTGGTTTTCAAATCTGATTTATCATATTTCAAAAGACGTGATGTCCCTGCCCTTGTTGTCTTTGTCTTGGTGGCAATAAAGATAATAGGGTTGAACTGAAATACTTTGTACAAGTGAGTGATATTTTTTAAGATCAAGAGGCATCACATTCACACGTATTGGATGCCGTTTTGTTGTCTGAGCTCAGCTCCAACGAAGCTACTTCTTTGACTAAACATGGATTTAGAAAACCCTCCCCAGGACAGTTGTGTTGGGTTTAAAGTGACTACTGTATATGAGACTTTTAAATATTTTTGAAACTCTGTAATGTTCCATCTGATGATCATAAATGATCTGTAAGAGAAAACAAGACTTAAAGTGAAAAGTACACTAATTTTAGATAGGCCCAGGTCCTATTTTTACTGCTAAGTCATAAAAGTAATGTACAGCAGGTAGAAAACCTCTACAGTGACACATTCTGATGGGTCCAAGATTTAGGCATAACACCGGAAAAACAATTGCCGTTTTCAACTGCAACTTGGCTGTCTCAGTCCCGAGACGATCCGGTCAAAAATCGGCTGCAATCTGAAATAATTCCCAGGGAATGATCTCTTCATTGGCCTTATAAGACTGGTGTCGAGATTAGCTTCAATATGAGTTTACAAATACATTTTTAGTCGTAATACAGCAAATTATAATTGGACTTGTGACAGAAAGAACTGCAACACCCTGTAAATAAGAACATTGTAAAGTGTTGCAAGGACATTTCAATGAACACTTACGACTTTCTAAGGCCTAAAAGTTGGATTTTTTTTAGACCCTGCAGAAACCCCGGCATGCTAGCACAAGCTCGATAGAGGGTGACACGGGAACCATGCCATCCCGAGCCCACAAAAATACTCCAGTCATATCCCGATCACGTGACTGCCCCACCCGAAAAAAATTCCGTCCTGCAAAATCCAAAGAGAATGACTCCCGAATTCCGTCCCGCTCCCGTTGTTGTGTAAAGTTATTAGACTCTACATGCACACCTGGACTTAAATTCACACCTGGTCACTTTATCACTTTAACACTGGACTCAACACTGACACTTTAATATTAATTTATGGTCTTTTCTTTGTTTATTTGACGAATGTTCTTATTGTTGATATTATTATCATTGTTATTTTGTTGTCTTTAAACTGTCCGTTTTATCTATTTTTTTATTTCTTTTTTCTTGCTAAAACTGCTGCTGGAATTTTCAATTTCCTAGCGGGAGTCATCCCAAAACGATTAATAAAAAGAGAAGTCTGAGTCGAGGTCTGAGTCTAACTAGCTAGTAGATACCGCATGTGTGCGTTTGGTTAATCACGGTGACATAAATAAGGTTGCCTCGGAAATTTAGGCTACGCTGTACATGCCTTACCTGCAGGCCTAAGCGATTTCATGACGTAATTCCTAACCGAGATCATCTCACACTCAAAACACACATTTCTTCGTCCCGCTGGTGCCCATTTCTATCCTCTATTCTGTCCCTATCACGTTACCAAAAGTAGAATCGACTCCCGTAACCGCGGGAATAACGTGACCCGCGGGAGTCCCGACAAATTGTCACCCTCTAATGCTCGTCTGTCTGTTAGGGGTGGGAATCACCAGATGCCTCCCGATGTCACGATACCTATGCCATGCGATTTTAAACATATTGCAATACTCTGATTTGTTGCAATTTATAACCTTTTTTCCAACTTCTAATTATTTTCCCAATTTCAAATGATGTCCCCAAAAGGAAAACTTTATTGACACCTGTTTTAACAAAAATGATAATTTTTTCTGTTTTTCAATATAACTTCAATGTTACTGCTGCAAAATGGGATCCATACTTGGCGCCTGTGTATCGATACAGTATTGCCACTGAAAACATCGCAATACTTTGCTGTATCGATTTTCCCCACACCCCTACTATCTGTCCGTTCAGACGTCAGGTAAACTCTTCATCGTCTTCATCATCATCATTATTATATTATCCTGCTAAGTATTCCCTTTGGCTGCCAGCTGTGAAAATCCAATGAATTAAAACAAGCACAGTGGGTTTAGTCACAGGAGGAGTGACACAGTAAAGAGTGTGACCACTCTGGGGCTTCCAGTTAGTGTGAGGCTGTAATAACTTAAGGTCACACGAGACATCCCTATAGGGCCTGCCACTTTTTTTTCTGTGAAGAAGAAACAGTACAACCTAATTGAAATGACTTGTCCCCAACACACACATGAGACACTGTAACGCAAACACTCAACACGACTATGTCAGGAACACATGTCTGATGTACTCATGTGACGTTACGTGATCCTGACTATGAATTTAGCAAGGCAGACAAAGCTGCCCCCTAAACGGCTGATTACACAATTAGACAAAGATGACCCTTATGCATCTTGCACTATGTTGATGCCATGCTGAAGATGTACTAAAGTGACTAGCAATGTACTAGGGCTGCACAATATCTGGAAAATACAGTGTTTCCTCTAGAATCTTTTTCAGCTGTGGCAAGTGCGGGTGTGGGGGTTTAACGTAAAAAAATAACGTTACATCAAAAACAGCGTGTAGTTTTTCTTTATAGAATCACAAAATCACACAAATTATGAACAAAAAACGTCGCTGTCAACGGGCTTTTCCGCTAATGTTAGCTACTGACTGTTACCTTGAAACCATCCAGCAAATCGTAGGGAGGTTACCTGAAACCGGTGATTTAACGTCACAGCTCATTTTACAACACACTAGCTACGTTTTTCATGTTTGTTTTGAGCGGTATGCACCCCCACTAACCTGGAACACAGTTTTAAAACAGTAGCTACCGCTAATATAGCATGTTGGAGGAAAATACAGCGGCTCCTGCAACGGGGAGGCAGAGGGACCGCAGCGTTTGCTAACGTTAGCTTCTTGTCTCATTTGGGGTCGGATTAACAGTAAAATCATCAAATTCAGTGTCCACAATGCTAAGATTGAGTGACAAGTAGTACTCGCCCTGTTGTATACTTGGTTGCCTTGACTTTGCGAGTGATGACATAGGGCTGCACGATTATGGCCAAAATGATAATCACTGTTATTTTGATCAATATCGTGATCACGATTATTATCACGATTATTTGTTGATGTTAACCAAACAACTTTTATCGTCACATAGGCTATTTATAACTGCTTTCACATCCATATGATGCTACATTCTTCTTCTGTTGAAGTTGTATAGAAATACAGCTGCAACACACGAAAATTAGCTATCTGAAAAAAATAGCATAGGATATATATATATATATATATATATATTTTTTTAATGTATCTCTGAGA
>NC_048415.1:27568055-27573178 GCF_013103735.1 Etheostoma cragini
ATATATATATATATTTGCTTAGATAATAGAGCTGCACACAAGATCCCCGCTGGACAACAAAAACTAAACTTAGTGATGTCTCTTGGGCTTAATAGTCAATCTTTGATTAAGCTAAACTTAGTGACACCTAGGGTTGGGTATCGTTTGGGTTTTTTATGATACCAGCGCTATAGCGATACTTTTAAAACGGAGCCGGTGCCTAAACATTGCCTGAACCGAAATATGTATAATATATTTATAATGTACCGTGTATATAATATAAAATATAAAAAAGGAGCACAAAACAACAGTTGGCAAAATTAGGGGGTGGCAGTAGCTCTGTCAGCTGTAAACCGGTTGGGAACCGGAGGGTCGCTGGTTCAAGTCCCCAAACGGACCTAAGTATGGTGGTGGACTGGTAGCTGGAGAGATGTTAGTCCACCTACGGGGCACTGCCAAGCGCCCAGTAGGTGAACTAACTGCACCGGGTTTCAGTACCCAACCCTAGTCATGGTCAACCGCGCAATCAGTCAGAAGTTTACATATTCTTCATACTGAAGCAACGGTGTCTGATTTTCTGCCGAAGTTCCACGCCTCCCTTTCAACTCATCAGATAGGCTTCTGCATGTTGAGCACTTTCAGCTGCACTATTTTGTCTCATTTCATCAAATTTTGTTCTTCATCGCCACCAACCCCCCTAGGCTGTTATGTACGGCTCTGTGTGTTCCTGCACCAGTGGTGGCGCGGGAATCTCTGCGGAGCGTCCATGATCTGGTAGGCTGATCTGGACCTCTCAACACCCACATGCTAAAAATAGCTGCAGCAGCAGCAGCAGAAAGAGCAGCAGCGTGTTCACATACTGGAGGCAGACAGCCTTCCAAAAGCAGCTTTTGGAAAACGATTATTCCCTGTAGCATTACAAGGTGTGCGTGTGTTATGCTGTCTATTGACTCCGCCTCAGGACTAGGCATGGGACTGTATGAGAGTCCGACACCTACACAACGTTTTACACAAACTATGTAGGTTTAGTGTGTACAGGAAAGAACCAATTTGAGTCGTGCTCCTTAAGCAAAATAATATTATTTTCATGTTGAAAATAGGACATTTGTGAATAATTACATTTATGTAGATGCAGATTATGGGATGCTATTGCAGTGACAATAAGATTGTGTATAAATCAGTCAATTTATTTGTCACATGAAGACAATTCCAGTGAAATATAATATTTAAATAATAGGTGGATAAAATGCTAACTCATTATAGCCAGTCGTCAGTTATCTGTTTGGGTTGTCTGTTCACACACACTTCTGTGCATGTGTGTGTATGTGTGTGTGTCTAGGTATGATGCAGTAGTTTATGCTGGAAGCTCTTGAACACAAAAGCATGGAGGAGATGGTCCCCTAGCAACCGTGGCCTTCGCAATTCCGGTGCTGCACATGGGTGTATGCAAAATATGTACTTAACGCACAATATATGGAAATGAGCTCGGTAGGTTTTGGTGACGCAATATATTGCGAGTGATAATTTTTTTATAAAAGAGTATATTCATTTTGACATACAAATGAATGTTCCCAACGTTTGAGTCGATCACGTCGCCTCTGTCATCTCGTCTGCTTTGTGTGTCGGAGGCAGAGGCGGGACTCAGGCGGCGTTTCCACACACGCACGCGCGCACGCACACACACACACACACACACACACACACACCCCGAGTGGATAGCGACAGGTCAAGACGTGAACCCACTGCCTTATAGGCCCTATAGTGTTTTGTGACATCTCCAGCCAATTAGGAAGAATAAGTACCAATGGACCTGGTTTCAAAGCTGCAATCTTCAGCTTCGATTTGGGAACGTTTTGGCTTTAAGCTGATGAAAGAGGAGAGCCAATTAACATGGACGAGCCGGTTTGTCGTCTTTGTTTGAAAAATAGTGGCAGTGAAAAGAGGCAACACAATTAAATTAAAATCTCAACTAAAACATAACCATCCCGCCCAGTTTTTCAACCTGGGAACCGCAGCTAGATGTGGAGAGCGGTCTTCCAGACAGAAACCTGTTACAGATGCCTTTTCCCCGCAGTGTAAATACAAACGTGACCGCACAAAATGCAATTTGAGAAGAAAGTTCATTTCGGACCCTGGTAATATCTCCCATATCCATCAAGCTTTAGGCAAATAATTGTGCAATGATGTCACCAATATGCCTGTAGGATCAATTGAGTCCTAAAAACCCGAGGGAATACCCTGACTTACATTTTTAAACCGACCGTGGCTCTCGCACCATCACACATTTTGCCTCGGTTATGTCATTTCCTCTGAAAAAATCATCGATCACTTTAAAAAGGACTTGTGTGATCAGGAAACTCAGCTTCTCTACTGGTTACACCCTCACGTCAGATGCCATGCCAACAATAGTAAGCAATGGTTGTGTCCGACACCAGAATCATTTCCAGTTATTAACTCATCCTTCCCCAACATTGTTTTATACCAACTGCTGCAGGTGATTAGGACTGGGTAAAAATCAAAATCAAATATCACAATATTGTATGATTGACTATTGGTGCTTTAACAAAATGTTTATTACACAATGAGATTTTATGATAAATATTCTCCAGAAATGATTTCATGATTTAGGGGGTAAAGCTAAACATTAGAACAGCTAGAACAGCCTGGTAGGTTCAGAAAATAATATCCTAATTATAAATCCTTTGCAGATGCTTGAGAATTAATAGCACAATCCACTGCGGCTCACAAGAATGTCCTCACACTTAGAATAATACAGCTAATTGACCAATGTGTTTCAATTATATATAGCTAACTAGTTCCTCATTATGGATAGGGGCACAGTGATTTAGCGTAGTTTAAACTTTAATAAAATTATCAAACAGTATTCAGCCAGCCCCCCTGCAGTACTTGAGGACTCCCTGTTGAAGACCCAGGGATTAGATCGTGGCTGAACAAATGAAACATAACCACTTCTATCACAAATCTGCACTCAGTCAATAGTTATAGACGTTCCCCTCCCGGGACTGCTCCGGTGCCGCCAGAAACTCCTCCGGATGTCACTCACCTTCCTCTTTCTTTGTGCCTGTGTTCTAAACTCCGGTGGAATTATGAGGACTACGGTTAACTGCTCCTCAGACAGCTAGCTAGACTATCTGCCCAGATCTATGCAGCTCTAATAACCAACACACAGCAAACAACAGACCCAGCGCCTGTGCATATTAACTCTAATATTGATTGTGGCGGGAGTGATTTGAAGTGGCTTTGCAATTCTTGAATACCAAGCACAACACTTATGTCTGTATGCTTGACCCATGTGTCTCCTCTGGCTTCACCATGTGAATCACTCAGAGGCATTAGTGGGAGGAAAGAGGGCCACGGCCTGGATGGGCTCGATTAACAGGCCTGGCAGGAGGACAGCGCGCGTGTCCAGTATACAGTCCTTTTCAGACATGACATTACTGGCGTCATCCTATCTCATAAAGTGATGGCTTTGTGTCACTCAGACATAGGTGACTTTTGCGTTAATGTTCCTTACGGCTTTATTAAGACATGACCTGACTACACATTTACGGAAAGAGCCACAATGAGATTTTTACCACCTGATGCGCGAGAGGGAGCAGCGAGGTCGAGTGAATGAAAGAGCGCAGGGTTTGACATTATGGTTGTTTTTATTTCAAAGTCAATTTTTACTGGCCCCTATGGAAAATTGTTATTTTATTAGTGGTTAATAAATAACGACAAACACTCTAGTAAATTGTTCAATTGGATCTTAATTTACAATGTACAAAAACACCATGAACCACCATGATAGATGAGTTATAGTTTATACTGAAAGTGGAGGCTGTAATTAAAAAAAAAAAAAAAAAGCTAGCTTTTAGCATTGAGTTAATCTACAGTCATATTATTATATGAGCCATACTATTTGGCTCTACATTAACGCAGCCATCAGTCTGGGACTGGCCACGGGCGGGCCCTCGTCAAAAAAAAAGACACTGGGCCTAACAACCTTTCTAGGGGAATCCCTGGACTTGTAACAGTGTTTTGCATTGCTGTGTAGGTACTGTTACTTAAGTAAGGCAAAGAACTTCCATGACAAAGCTCTTCCTCCACCACTGCTGACAGGGAATCCAGATCCCTAGGTGGTTTGACGGCCCCAAAAATGGTTTACATTTACCGTACCACGTTCAGTGGTGTGTTGCATCCCCAGACATTGTGTTTGTCATAGCCGTCCCTGCTGTGATGGGATGTTCCAACAACTCCTGAAAGTACGATGTGGCGACGGATAGGCCACCTTCCTGCAGTGGTAAAAGGTTTCATATCTGCTGTCACCCCTGCTGACAGACATCTGCTCCAGTCGGTGCAGCCTCTGTGCTCTAGCACTACAAAGGTCCCAACTGTAGCAAACTGAAAGTGAATTTGACATCTGACGAACATCTGATGAACACTGCGTTTCCATCACACCCACAGGGATGTGTTTCCAATCACAGTGTGTAAATACAGGCTCTTGGCCAAAGGCTACATTCTAATCCAATAGGGAGGAAAGCTTTGCTTTACTTCACTTCAATGACCCGGGAACAACGATGCTAATGACTGTGTGGCACCAAGTACCTACACTGTGATATCTGGAAAAAAATAACAATCGACAGCACTGCCAGCATCTCCTGAAAGTACACTGTGAAAATGGAAACGTCAGGTTCCTGCAGTGGAAAAAGGCTTCATACTGTATCTGCTGTCCCTCCTGCTGACAGAAACCTGCTCCAGTAGGTGAAGCCTCTGTGTTCTAACACTACAAAGGTTCAATTCAATTCAATTCTATTTTTAGTATCAAATCATAACAAGCTATTTCAAGACACTTTACAGATAGAGTTCATGGAGATGGATATGCTGCCCTTAGGTTTTATTGAGGGCAAAGGTTTTTGAGAACTTGTAAAATTATTGGAACCAGCATATCACATTCCGTCACGTCAGTGGAGGAGACTCATTGAATTCAAGACAAAAGTGCGTTCCTCCCTCATCAAGCCTGTTATCTGCGTTGTGTTACCTATTTTTCTGATTATTGATTCCACCATCATATACAGTGGGTACGGAAAGTATTCAGACCCCTTTAAATTTTTCACTCTTTGTTTCATTGCAGCCATTTTCCA
>NC_048415.1:27573278-27592324 GCF_013103735.1 Etheostoma cragini
TGAACTTTTTTGATTTTTGGAAAAAGGCTGCAATGAAACAAAGAGTGAAAAATTTAAAGGGGTCTGAATACTTTCCTTTACCCACTGTATTTCTACAGGGTTAGTCTGGTGAGTTTGTGCCATTCGCCCCCCTGATCTCATCAATGCTGGACCCTCGTCACAAGCACCTGGGCTTTCTTACACCAACACAGAGACAGGCTGCTAATGAGAAACTGGTTGAACTGGGAGAGGCAGTGGAGACCAGTAGGGCGGCTCACCCACAGGCTGGGGGGAGACAAGGCTGTGACCTCATATTGACCTCATAAGGGGCGAGATTCCAGATCAGCCCATCTGAGCTTTCATTTTCTCAAAGGCAGAGCAGGATACCCAGTGCTTGGTTTACACCTATCGGCATTTCTAGCCACTGGGGTGCCATAGGCAGTCTAACGTTAAAAACCTCATGAAGTGAAATTTTCCTGCCAAGTGACCTTTAACAAATTAGGCTACTTTATCTTGCCCGTTATGAGGTCTGATGCAATATTAGGGGACAACTAAGATCTACATTAAAGAGACTTCAGATATGGTATTAGGGGACCACTAAGGTATAAAGCCTCCAAAGAGCACCATGTCATAGGACCTTTAAGTAGCCTAATTAATTGTTAGAAAGGCTAATCTCTCTCACCCTTTTTCTTGAAAACGTGCCTTGGATAGTTTAGAGTCACATTTTGGCAAAACCTGTTTTTGGTTAAGTTATTGTTTAACATCAACTTTTTTTTTCCATTCTTTTTTTTTTATTTAATCTTTTGGAACAAACGAGGGTCTCAGAGCTGCAGGTTCCGCTGCTTTAGAGTACCGCTGCGCTTATATCTTCATGTTTAGCCTAACTGAACATCCAGTTAAACAACCACAAGTTCTTCTTCTTGTAATGAAGATCTCATCGAGGAAAAACATGCTGTATTTTTTGTATTTTCATTGCATTTTATCTTCATAAAAAGTTAAATAAATGAATTTTTATATAAATTATGAATGATCGACTAAGACAATCCCTATTATCCAGGTAAAATGTGCAATTAATGAGGATTTTGATTTTAGGTCATATCATGCAGCCCTAGGGTGTGTGTTGTTAATTGTGTACGAATCAAAGTGTCCCACTCCAGCTTCCTCTCTCACTGTGCTGCCTCCACCCCCACAACTCCCCCCAACACCCCCACAACAACAACAATGCCTGACAGGGTATGTTTCATTTCTCTAAGCTAACTAAGTGCATGTGTGTGTGTGTGTGTGCGTGTGTTTGTTTGTGTGTGTCCCGCATTAGGCTGATGAGTTCTTCAACAGCAGCATGGCTAATTAAAGTTGCCTCCTGCTTGTTAACAACCCCACCCTCCCCCATTGCACTCAAGCTCTTAGGCACCGGCTTCACCACAATTCCTGCCAGACCGCAGGCGTTGGTGATTCATGATTTATTCATCCGGCTTAAAACATAGGCACACACACACACAAATATTTGTTGTTGACTTTATTTGACTGGGACAGTGCATTTAATTGTTTATTTTGGGATTGAGCGTTTTGGATCAAAGGTTACATGGACAACTAGGGATGGGTATTGTTAGAATTTTATCGATACTAGACTCTTATTAAGGATACTCTTAATCGGATTTGAATTTATCAGTGGCATTTAAATAAATATTACTTTTTTAAGCAGTTTTGTTGATTGGGGTTTCATTAACTCAAGCTTATATACGGTTGTGCTCACACATTTGCATACCCTGGCAGAAATTAAAATGTTGGCATACAGTTTGAAAATATGACTCATCATGCAAAATAACCGTCTCTGATGTAAGCATAGGGATCATATGAAGACATATCTTTTTCCATAATAGTAATAATTTGGCTGCTTTTTAAACAATATTTATGTCAGAAACAAACCAAATGGCCTCATCAAAAGTTTGGCCTTGTTACAGTCACACAAAGTGACACACACAGGTGAAAAGGGCAATTAAAGGTTATTTCCTACACTTGTGGCTTTGTAAATTGCAATTAGTGTGTGTGTATATGTAGTCCATGAGTTTGTGAGCTCTCACGTAGATGCACTAAGCAGGCTGGATATTGAGCCATGGGCAGCAGAAAAGAACTGTCAAAAGTCCTTTGTAACAAGGTATTGGAACTTTATAAAGATGGAAAAAAGGATTTAAAAAGATATCCAAAGCCTTGCAAATGTCAGTCACTACTGTTCAATCACTTTATAAGAAATGGAAAATTCTTGGATCTCCGAATACCAAGCCAAGGTCAGGTAGACCAAGAAAGATATCAGCCCAAACTGCAAGAAGAATTGTTCGGGATGCAAAGAAGAACCCTCAGGTAACGTCAGGGGAAATACAGGCTGCTCTGGAAAAAGATGGTATGGTTGTTGCAAGGAGCACAACACAACGGTACTTGAACATAAGTGAGCTGCATGGTAAAGTTGCCAGAAAGAAGCCTTTACTGTGTCAATGCCACAAAAAAGCCCGGTTATAATATGCCTGAAAACTGTTTGACACGCCTCACAGCTTCTGGCACACTGTTATTTGGAGTGACAAGACCAAAATACAGCTTTATGGTCACAACCAAAAGCGATATGTTTGGAGAAGGGTCAACAAGGCCTATAGTGAACACAGTACCATCCCCACCTTAAAGCGTGGTGGTGGCTCACTGATGTTTTGGGGGGGGGGGGTTGTGAGCTCTAAAGGCATATGGAATCTTGTGAAGATTGATGGCAAGATGAACGCAGCATGTTATCAGAAACTATATAAGACAATTTGCATTCTATTGCAGGGAAACTGCGCATGGGACGCTCTTGGACTTTCCAGCACGACAATGAGCCCAAGCACAAGACCAAGTTGACCCCCCACTCTGGGGAGATCTCAAACGTGCGGTTCATGCAAGACGACCAAAGACTTTGCATGAACTGGAGGCATTTTGCCAAGATGAATGGGCAGCTTTACCACCTGAAAGAATTCAGGGTCTCTTAGACAACTATACTATACTAGAACAGACTGCACGCTGTCATTGATGCTAAAGGTGGCAATACACAGTATAAAGAACTAAGGGTATGTAGACTTTTAAACAGTGGTTGTTTCATTGTTTTCTTTGTTGCCATGTTTTGTTTTATGATTGTGCAATTCTGTTAGGACCTAAAGTTCATTGTGAATCCCATAACCAATAAAAGACTTGTGTTGTGCCTTCTCACTCATGTTTTCTTTGTTTTATTGTTTGTTTTATTTGTTTATCAAATTGTCAGAAATATTATAGATTTCTGTCAAATAAGGTAACACAAACTCATTGCCTTTTCTGTACACAGACAGAACATGGCTATTGTCATGTGTAGCCCCCCCCCCAAAAAAAGAAAATGTGCCTAGAGAAGCAACAGTGACTTTACTATATACAGACACTCCATGAAAACAAATCTGTGATGTCAATAAAACAAATAATAATCCTGACATCAAAATACTGGGTATAATAAGTAAAACTTGAATTTAAAGATGTAAGAGTGCCAAGATGCCAAGGTTATTATAGTTTTGCATTTTTCATTAGTTTTTCATTTAGTTTTTACTTTTTATTTTCAAATTCAGTTTAGTTTTTGTTAGTTTTACATTTTTAACACGCTTAGCTGTAGTTTAGTTTTAGTGTCAGTTTTAGTCTTTTTTTGTAATATGGGTTATTTGTCAGGGGAATGATCCAAAAAGAAAAAGTATTTAAATAGTATAATAATACAGAATAATAAAAACTCAACAAAAACATCATACAATTTTAGAACCATGTATTCATAACGTATTCAACAATTACACCAGTGCATTACATATGTGGATATGGGCATAAATATGTCAACATGTAACAGTCTACACGACGCGGAAGTTCAAAATGTGTAACTGACGCGTGCCAGGAAATCACCTGAATAGCCAACAGAATAAAGAAGAAAACAGGTGTTTTGATCTTTGGTTCGAGTAAAGTGGCAAAACTAACACAAAAACTTATCCAAATCCATCCAATAACCACACAAGACCTCTCATTAATACAAAATAGTGAGCCTGATCAACTCACACCTCTAAGCCGCCTACACATGATCACCGGAAACACCGCGAACCACGAACTTTCAGTTAGGGCTAAACGATTTGGGGGCGGACTCTAATTACAATTTTTCTGCCAGATATTCCGTTTACAATTTAATTTGCATTTAGCTACAGTTTAATTTTCACTATGTAACAAATAAAACATGTCATGCATTGTAACATGAGACCCCATCCAAACTGCTCTTTGTTCTTGTGCAAGGATCAAATATATATATATTATATATACATATAAATGAAAAATCCACTACGAATATGATGTTTCTGTGAACAATCTGTGTTATGTAAATGTTATTCCAGCATTTATCTTATGAAAAAAACAGGTCAATGTAAAAAAATGTTAAAGTGCCCATATTATGGACTTTTTTAGGTCCATAATGTACCTATAATAATAATAATAATTGTATTTTGAGGTTGTACCAGAATAGGTTTACATGGTTTTATTTTCAAAAAAACATGTTTTGTTGTACTGCACATTGCTGCAGATCCTGTTTTCACCCTGTGTGTTTGGGTCTCTGTTTTAGCTACAGAGTGAGACATCTTCCTTCTTTACTGTCTTTGTTGGGAGTTGGAGGCAGAAAACTCAGCAACTGTAATCGAAAGAAGGAGCAGCAGCTCGCCACCTCCACACTCCCAGAGCGACCTGCTAGCAACAGACGACCAGGCAGCTAATGTTGTTAGCCAGGCTAGCAGCACCTCTCCACCTCCACAGTCACAGAGCGACCTGCTGACAACAGACGACCAGAAAGCTAATGTTGTTAGCCTAGCTAGCAGCATCTCTCCACCTCCACACTCCCAGAGCGAACAGTTAACAACAGACAACCAGGCAGCTAATGTTGTTAGCCAAGCTAGCAGCACCTCTCCACCTCCATACACTCCCAGAGCGACCTGCTAGCAACAGACAACCAGACAGCTAATGTTGTTAGCCAAACTAGGAGCACCTCTCCACCTCCACACTCCCAGAGCGACCAGCTAGCAACAGACGACGAGGCAGTTCATGTTGTTAGCCAAGCTAGCAGCACCTCTCCACCTCCACACTCCCAGAGCGACCTGCTAGCAACAGACGACCCGGCAGCTTATGTTGTTAGCCAAGCTAGTAGAAGCAGGGCCTTAAATTTGCTATTGCTGTGCTACAAAAACTCAAGGCTGCATTTCTCAATTTCAATGTTTGTGTCAGGACTGACTGGCTTGCTTCACTTTCATTTGATTTAATATAATTCAGTGATGTGTTTATTCTGTGCCAATGTCACAGCCGTGTGCCTGTCCTTCGTTACCCGTGCCTAGTTGGTTCTGTCTTGTATTATATGGACTTTATTCTTGTTTTTATGCTTGTGGAGCGTGTAGCTTACACATGTTGGAGTTTTATTATCAAAGCCTTAGAACGTTTTTGACACCACTAAGTGCCTTTGTTTTAATAAAGAGTCTTTATCTCAACAGTAGGCCTATGGGTAAGAAAGAAATTTATATTTGGTTGAATAGCGGTAACGGTCTATTGTTTTCTGGTGTTTCCGGGTCAGTAGCCTGTGGCAGGCTAATTATTGTCTTGGATAAGCTATTTATAATGACTTTAATCTCTTAACAGTGAAATAAATTGTGATGGATGCGGTTCGGTGTGTGGTGGTTGACTATGGCTGAAAACCTCACTGGAAATTTGTCAGCACCCCCAGTTCAAAATATGTTCCCGCGGCTCTGCTAAACATTCAAATTCAACAAACGTGGGCTTTGCGATTGCCTTATTGCATTCTTTCAAATCTCAGTTTTGATTTGGAAACAATTCCTCGATCAGCCCTCCTTTGGGGGCAGCGGCAAATCCCGACCGCTGCGCTACGCCAAGGGTAGCGCTTACTCCGAGTCGTCTCCTCTGCTCTCCCCTTAGGGAAAAAAATGGCACAACCAGGGCACAGCGGTTTTTACTGCAGATGATTTGTAGGCGGCTTAAGTCCACTGCACCCCGTGTGCCTGCTTAATGTAAGGTCTTTACGCTGACAGACCAGAAAGACTTCATGGCAGCTCCATTATTCAGCAGTATTTTTACCCCGTAAACAAGCTCCAAAACATCTAGATTTAGGCTAAGACTGACTCTGGCATTCAGTATTCATTAGAAAGTCTTGTAATTGCATTTGGAACATGAGGGATGGCATATTTGCAGTGCTGTTGTTTTTTTCCATCTGTGTGAGTGGATTGTGGGGAATGGGAGCCGACAGGCTAACAGGCTTTGCTTACTGGGAGCAGCAGCACTAACTGACACGGGGCTTGAGCTGATAAAAGAGCATTAGGAAATGTACAAACATCCCGCTAGAACAACAGTTTACCACATTGTCAACCAAAGTGCGGATTTTACTGACTGAAAAAAATTGCCCACAAAAAAGAAACATCATCACTGTAACATGGCAACAGGGGGCTGCCTAACAACCGCTGTATATGCACTGTAACATAGCTCAAAATATATTAAACCTAACAAGGTGTCATGATGATTAGAGCGTTGCAAAATGTTGCAGGATGAAAAAAAAAAAAAAGGGGGACAGCCAGAAACTATTGGACAAGTCCCCCAAAAAAAATCTAAACAACAAAACAACGGTGCAAGATTTAGTAAAAGCGGTTGCATGCTTCTTGCGTTCAGCGCGGTCGGTGCGCTGCGGACGGCTGGTCTTTCGTACCGATTGCTTTCGGAGAGGCTCAAAGGACCGACTTCTTACCTCCTGGAGCCAATCGCGGCAACGCGGCCTATGCGAGAGCCTCCGCATCGTTACAAATCTTGCCGTTGCGCGGCGATCACACACACCGTCTCTCAGGCCGCGCTTGCGCCCTTTCGCCGTCCGCATCGCGTCAACCGCACTGAACGCAAGAAGCATGAAACAGCTTTTGTGGTTTTTTTTGGTTTCATTATTACTCTAATTTGGCCCCAAATATATTTGCTATATTTATTAAACAGCAGGCTGAAATCACAGTTTGTGTGTCATTTTTAGAGGCGACGGGCCATTTAGGGATAATGGGCCAAGGGCCCGCCTGTGATTTTAGTGGTACTAATTAGGGGTGTAACTATAGACAGAGCATCAGTGATGTCCCCCATTGAGTTCTAGACTGCTGTTTTGAATCTAAGACTGTGGAAACTGAATTGCCCTTCAGGGATTAATAAAAATCCCTGATTTTAAAGCTATGTATCTGTATGAGAGCCACCAGACGGTAGAAGGGTGCTTTACGACAACAGTTTGAGTTTCTCAAAATTAACCAATAGTTTAACGAGGTGAACATGAACGCACCATGAAGTCCCGTCAAAGCCCAAATGCTTAACCTTTGTTGTATGTTTTGTAAACAAAAGTCACTCATGGGGAAGGCAGAATGTTGCCATTTGGTGACTTCAGGGAAGCAGGAGGATTTTCCAGTGTGGTTGTTTCTCTGTCTTCGCAGACTCCGTTTTTTCTTCAGTCATGCGCAAGTAGGTGGGGGTGGTGAGAGAAAAATAAATATACCGGGGGAATGGCAGATCCTGCTATTATATTATTATCAAAATCAAAAGCTCATTTTGATCAAAATCGTGAGACACCCCTACCTAATACTGCTTGTTTTCCTTTATTCTCTACCACTGGGCCCACACAGACATACACACACAGATTTGCGAGTCTGTAGGGGCAGCCCTTCAGACAAACACATTTACACAATAATCCTATTAGAGAGAGAGAAAGTGCTCTTGCTCTTTTTATCTGTCAATACTCCCACTATCTAGCCCTGCCTCTCACTCTCCCCCTACATCCACTGTCAATGCCGGTCAATATGCTGCTATCTCTGCTCACTTTCGTATTCTAATTCAAACAGGCTTTGCTGCAGCCATGAGCAATCAGTGTCCAACAACAGCAGCGGAGAGCTCGATAGCGTGACACTGTGGCACATTCGTTTTTTCGGGCACAGAGTGATGGAGACGACGTGGTGCTCTCACAGTACTGCTGCTACTTCACTCTACCGCCTGTCAATATTATCTCATAACTCTGTCTCTATTTTCCCCGCTCTAACGTCCTTTCCGTCCTCTGTCCACCCCATCCCCTCCTCTCGGCTTTTTGCCCACCCACAGGCAAGCCAACTGCTAAAGATTAGGGCTGCACCACAATTAATCATTCTACGCTATGGCAGAGGAAATATGACATGTGACGGACATGTTTGAAGTATCCGCAAATGCATACTGCAAGTGCATGGGGGTTACTGAGCAGAAGAAATCGAGAAAGAAATCTTAGAAACAGACTTTTTTAATGGAAAAACAGGTATTGGACAGTAAAGGACATCAATCTCACATGATGAAAATGAGACAATCCGACTTTCAAAGTGCATAGAGCCGCGCAAACGTCTGAAGAGGTCAAAACCCTATTAACATTTTTAAATGTTGTCTTTAATGTGTTTTATGATGACCGTGACGAAGGCCACATGCAGAAACACATAAGTAAAGTGTGGCCGGGTTGGCGCCCACTTTACTTCGACTCGACGGCCCCGGGTTCGGCACCGACGTGCGGCCCTTTGCTTTATGTCATTCCCCCTCTCTCTCCCCTTTCATGTCGTCATCTATCCTATGGAAAATAGAGGCCTAAAATGCGGGGAAAATAATCTTTAAAAAAAAGAAACACGTAAGTAAGTAAGTAAGTAAGTCAAATGTATTTATAGTGGGCAATTCAAATCACAAAGTGTTTGACATAAAACGTAAAAGATGACACACATTTAAACACAGTACGCAATTTGTGCACAACACGACATTAAAGTTGTTCTTTATACAACTGTTGCTTGAGTTCAGAGCTGTTTGGTGGGAGTTACGATTTCCCTTTTGTCCCTAACCCTAATTACAGGCGTTGCTACTGGATCCCCACCCATACGTTGTGTCAGGCAGTAAAGGTTATTTAAAGGAGTACTCCGGCAATTTGGTATAGCACTTGCATGATGCTGGGAGGCTATACAAGACACCGTTGTAAAAAAGAAATTGGAGCAGCAGACGCTGAGATATCCTGACTTTTAACCCCTAGTATGGGTCAAGCTTATTTGCTGTTTATTAAGCCAAACTAAGAATTAGAGGCTGCCACCAGTTTGTTAATGCATTAATCTTTGCTTATCAGAAAGTGGATAAGGTAGTAAAACGGTTTGAAAAGGGATTTGCTAGTGCTGTAATTTGGCTATTTAGCCAGCCAGCAAACAGATGCAAAATGGAATCAGCTATGGGAACCAAACTAGGGCTGCACAATTAATTGCAATTTTGTTGAAGTCGCAATATGACCTAGTACAATATCCAAATCGCTGGTGGGGAGCGCAATATTTAAAGGCAAAATATGTTTCAAACCGTTTTAATATGAAGTATTGTCGTGCTGCAGATTAGTCCCGGCCTACAAATCCTATCCTACAGACTGAAGGAAAAAAAAAACTTTGTTCGGGATAGATCCATGCAAAAAAAATTTAAATCAATCAATCCTATTTTTTTTTTTCAATGAAAATGAAAATAATTACACAAAAATGATCATTGCCTCCAATATCGTGAATCACATCGCAATCACAATATCAGTCAAAATAATAGCAATTAGGTTTTTTTCCTAATATTGGGATGCCCTAAACCCAGCCCTCCCTGTTGGGGAAACATCAGTGGGTACCGTTGGGTACCAAAACAAGTTTTTGTTACAAGTCATTTTTATTACATCATTTGAATTTGTGTGGTCTTCTTTATCGATTCAGGCACCGGCACCGTTTTAAAAGTATCGTTTAGGGAACAGTGTTGGAGAAGGAAAGCTCAACCCAGCCCCAGCAGTGGGATGCAGTCAGGTCTAGGCTATAATGTCCTGCTAATTCACTTCAATTCCACACCACATTTGAGAAATAAACGTTAAACTAACAAACTGATGGCTGGTGAAAGGGAGGGAAGCTGGTTATCTGCACACACACACACTACCATTACACAGAACTAGTCTAAATTCAGCAAAGTATCCCTTTGTCCAACTCACTTTCATTAAGGGCCACACTGGAAAAAGAATCACAACAAGGGCCAGACATGTAGACTATAGTTTTTTGAGATGCTTTTGTTTAATCAAAAGTCAAATATTTCTCATTTAGCCTTCTCACATGCAATTTGGTCCACTTTAAAAGCCCAAAACGTTAGCAAGTAAGGTCCTTAGCCATTACAGAGAATAACAAATCAAGCGAAACAAGGCATTTCACAGCCTGAATATGCAAACTCACTGGTTCTGTGGGAACTTCTGTAGTCGCAGTTTGAAAACATTTGTTTTGAACCTAAATTGATTTGCATGCCGGATCCAGATTGACACGTGTACTTTAAGTAGGGCTGCCTGATTGATTAAAGTTGATTGAAAGTTGATTAAAAGCCGGGCCTCTGATAGTGGCCGGGGGCGTGGTCAAAACGGACAAATAAAGGCCGGCCTCATATTAAGGCCGGGGAAAAATGAATGTGGATAACCTCCTATGTGCATTCAAGTTTGCCGTAATGTACATTTCTACCAATTTAATTTAGCAGATTCAACAATATGTCCATGCTTTGGTTTTCTGGGTTACGGTAAAGTAAAGTTAAGTATTCTGTATGTGTTACTCAGCCAAGTGTAGCGATTTGGATATCGCACTAGTCCATCTAGCAATTTCAATCAAATTTAGATTAATTGTGCAGTATTTCAAATATTATTTTTTTTACCTTGCAGTCAGAACGCCCTTTCCAATGAGAAACTGTTATCTGGGCTCTCTTCCAAAGCCAGACTCCATAGACAAAAACAGTCATTTTAACTCAACGTGATTGAACATTAATAATAATAATAATCTATTTAAATTGGAAATGCGACTCCCATTTTAGATTGCCATACTTGACACTTTATGATGCCTCGCGTCTGGCTGAACGACGCCCCTTAGCTGTGATATAATCACAACTCACAACGGCCTGTCGTGAGCTATTGGTTAAACATATGTCTGGGGCACAATGACATGTGTCTGCCTGACGCTTCTTCATCAACTGATTACACGGATGAACAATGAACAGCTCAGACTACAGCCTGGTACAAACTTCCGTCCTTTCATGTCCCAACATCAATGGGAAGTGAACAGTTTGTGAACGCTTTCATGTGGGTGAAAAAGACGGAGCCCATGAGAACAAACACAACAACCCTGAGATACATATCAACATTTTATTAACCCAACAGCCGGGTGTGCTACTGTTCGCTAAATGCGCACACACACATATGGAGGGTCGTTCACTGCCTCCATACACATGCACGTTCAAACAGATGTGCAGGAAATAAACTGGAGATATGTTACTGAGGCATTCCAAATGATACTATTGTCATTTTTTTTTATTATAAAAAAGTAACAGTGCTGCGATGGGATTTCACACCTGTGTTTTGTGCCTGTGGGGGGTGGGGGGGACAGGTAAAACTGGGCGTCTGTGTTTGGGACCCATGAAACACTACAATCAACCCATCTTAACCCTCGTGTTGTCTTCCCGTCACAATTGAAAATCAACAATTCTGTTGACCGCTTTATCAATGTTTTTACCTTTCCTTCCGTTTTTGTTTCTTTTTGCAACACTTTTGATGCTTTTTTCAATGTTTGTCACATTTTTTGACGTTTTCAACACTACATAAAACTAACTCATAACTTTAGTTTCACATTTATTTTTGGAATTTATGGTCAAACCTTAATTATAGGAAATGATATCTAAAGTTTGAGTTAGAAAAGCAGAAATTAGGAATTATTTTGACTAAAATTAAAGTTGATGGATAATCACAGACTGGAATATGTCAACTTTTACTCAATGCTATTTCAAACCCACTTCAATTTGTTTTTAAAATGCTATAAAATTGAATAAGACACCCCAAAATCAATGAAAGTAGAGATTTAACTCTGTATGCAATACAGTCTGAATAAAGGAGTCAGCAAGACGTTTATGTCCACCCACTTTCTATGTGCTGTTAATACTGCTGGTAACAAAGTGGTAATGTCTAAGTAGGGACAGAGCGTTTCTTTTGATCTCTTTGACGTTCACATTTTAGATAGTTTGGAGGCCCCCACTGCATCGACTCGGAGGACTGCTGAAGATCCCTGCTCTAGATTATCCAGATCAGAGCGTGTGAGCGGAGCGGAACGCAGGCGTGTGGTGGGAGCCAGCGGGAGGATTTCAGAAGGAGCGCGGAGCAGAATATTTAAATGTTGGAGCGTCAGCAGGGCATCATTCAAAACAATACTTTTCTGATACCACTTTTATAATTTCGCTATTGTCCCCTTTCTATCTGCCTCCTTCCCTGTCTACAACTGTCCTATCAATAAAAGCCCCCGCAAAAGAAACAAAATAGATACAAAAAGTGATGGTCAAAGTCAATTGATTTCCTGTGTCTTAAAATAAAGGCTTGGAATTAAATAAAACATCTGGCCTCTTTATGTCCCAGATGAAGAGACGCTAGGGACAACATGAGTGTACGTATGTGACAGATATGGCAGAAGCTAAGTGGCCCGAGCACGGCGATATGAATATTTCAACCACAGGCTGATGCAGCCAAACGCGCGCTCAGTGCCCCACCCTGCTGCTGGGATCATATGTCAAGCTGGCTGCCAGACGTGAAGACACGTGCGGCGTGGAGCCGTCATGTGTGGGTTGATAGATGTTGCTGATGTGTGTCAACAACATCTTTCTGGATGGTCTCAAGTTCAGCTCTGGGACCAGGAACAGTACGACTGTAGGATTGTTACCTTGCATTTTGCCCTTTAGTTCTTCACTGACTTCCGTGTTTGGGTTATTCTCGTGAATGGACTGGCCAAGATATGTCAAGAGTTCAAGGAGAATTCATGTTGACAGATTGTTATTTTTCAAGAGCTATTAAAATCAATTAATTAATTAATTAATCGTGCCGAGAGAAAAATCACAGAAGAAGTGCACATCATTTCTCTTTGCAGAGCAGTTCAACCGACTGGAATGCCATGCAACCACAACACATGGTGAGATCGGAGTTTGGACAGCAGCTGCCTCAGAATCTACACAATCTATTTATATGCATAGATTTCAAACTTGAGTGCAAACAAAAAAATTCACTCAAGGTTGTTGAAAGGCAATCGGGAAAAGGAAATCAGTAACCGAGGAGCGGGAAAAAAAGTCAAAGTGGAGTCACCGAGAGTTATGAAACTTGAAAGGGTGTTTTCACACCAAGTTTACACGTACGTGTGAGAAGTCCGCACAAAACCAAGCAGCGTTTCTGATGCTTCGGGCAAACCAAAGATGCAAATAGTAATCGCAATTACCCAAAATAACCTGATTGATTCTACAAAACGCTCTCTGGCAGGTACAAATCTCTATAATATTGGGGTGTCTTATGCAATTTCATAGCATTTGATAAAACACTGAAGTGGTTTTGAAATAGTATTGAGTGAAAGTTGACATATTCCAGTCTGTGACTATCCATCAACATCCATTTCATTTTGGTTTAAATAATTTCTAATATTGGCTTTTTTAACTCAAACATTAGATATAATGTCCGATAAATGAGGTTTATTGATCATAAATCTCTAAAATAACGATAAAACTTAAGTTAATGTGTTGAAAACGTCAAACAATGTGGCAAACGTTGAAAAAAAAAAATGATGCAAAAATGGACAAAAACTTAAGAATTTTGATGAAAAGCCTCAACAAAAGGGTTGATTTTCAATTTGGACAGGAAGACAAAACGAGGGTTAAGAAAAAAATGTAAGAAAAAACTTTTTTTTCACTGATATAAAACAAATAAAACAATACGGTTGAGGCTCAAACACACTGCCGGGGTCGGTGAAACATTCCTTTGGCTGAAGCCGTCGTATCTTTCTGGGAGGCCCTATAAACCCATCCTTGCTGCCAGAGTTTGACCACTCCATTGTGGATAATTTCCACAAATTTCCACTTTTCTCTTAAGTCTGAGTGTGCAACCACTATGTAACCTCGCGGCAAGAAGCAGGTGGTCTTGTGTGTGGCGTCTGGTGAGATGCTTTTCTTATTGTTTGTGCAAAACAAGGAAATAGTTCCGTTTTTTTCATCAAAACCACAAAGTCCAAGTAGGGCTGGGGGATAGGAAATAAAAATAAATCAAATGTCACATTATTTTTGACCAATACATCCATGTCGATGTTGTACCGATGTTGCAGGGTTGACTGCTGATAAATTATTGATAAATAATCATCAATAATGTGGATACAATAAAAGGCAAATCCAAAAACTGCTGTTACGTTAAGTCTGGTGAGATCAGTGACATCAATTTACTGCAACGCAGACGTTAAAGCCAGAAAAAGACAACACTTGTGTCATATCACAATACTACGATATCCAAAAATTGAAAACAATACCTGGCCTCATGTATCGATGTCCAAGTCCAAGTCCTGAGATGCATTCAGGAGCCATCATCTCCACATTGGACTCTCCAGGCTGATAATACCTTGACCCACATCAACAACACCTGATCACAAGGCCAAATGCTATCTGATCATTCATCAATTACTACTGCACTTGTGAATGATGATGGTGCATTTTGACCAGATCAATGGCTTGAGTGAAGTAAGCCAATGTGAGTGACTCTGGCAAACACGCCTGGATTTGTATAATGCTCCAAAGCCCACAGGGCAGACCTACAGGAGTGATTTACATGAGGCTGAATGACCCCTGCAACACAAATTTAACAGCCATCAATTATTAACTCGGGCTCATGAGATTGCTTGCTGCTAGGAAAGATGGGGGGGGTGCAAATGTCTATATTCAAGATTCGGCCCACACCCTCACTTTTAAAAGCCAATAAACGTGATAAAAATGCGATATTTTTTCTCCATCTCAAGCTTTGTGCGGCAGAACGCTTTGATGTTGATGCTAAGTTTCGTGACTGACATTCCCTCTTCTGTCACGCCAAACCCAATTCAAATTTCGGATGTTTTAGTTGTTTCCTTGAGCCGCGGCGACTTTACATGCCAGGTATAACTTGGATTTGGATAACTTGCACCATTAACAAATGCCCTCTAATACGTAGATGATTAATTAAACCATGCAACTCTTAATTCAGTACAAATTGGACTTTTGTCGTTGAGTTGGTACACCACCTCCCGCCGTCAGTGGGAGAGTGTGGCAAACAGCAGTTCTGAAAATGGTTATCATAGACTTCAAATAATGACTCATTTCCTAAATTGCTAGATCACATGCTATAGAATTCCCCACAAGGACAATTCATTAAAAAAAATGGCTGTTTAGCTGTTTTAATGAAAGGCGTGAATTTACGCAAATTAATGTGGAAATGCCACTCATTAGGGCGCAGACTGGGAACCAAGGGTATTTCTGCCTCCTGACAACTAGCTAACGTTACAGGGTTAAAAACGACGGTGTTAGAGAGGTAACCGGAGGGTGCCACACTTCTCCATGCTCAGTGCCTCCTCTCATGGGAAGCGCCTCCATCTATCATGAAGATGAGGGATGCTGCGAGGGAGGCTTGGGGTAACCTGGCTAGCCAAGCCTCAGCCCACACTGATAACGGGCGCATAGGTGGGTGTGCTGCTAGCATCCAGCTAGATGAGCAGGTTAGCTGCATTCCAGCAAAGCGACGGCAATTTAGACCGACAGGTGCAACAGCATCATCATGCAGCCCTACAGCCTCCCTGTCGGCTCCTTCCACCTTGTCATATCCAAAGAAACAAGCCCGAGCCAACAACCAACAGTGAGTGGGACGAGCACACGCCTGAATTCATAGATATGTTTTTCAATATTTCAAAAAAAATAATGTTCGTGAGCGAATAAGTGGCGAGCTAAGCTAGCTAAAATCCGCCTCAGCAAAGCGACCAAACGAACCACTGTTAGCCTCGTCGCTGGGTTGGATGCCTCCCTCTGCTCTGAGATAAAGGCATCGGATAAAAAGGCAAGCGGGAGAAAAACAAAGCACGTATGTTGTTTGACTCACCTCTCTGCCATTTTCCCGACGGTTCTTAAAATCCGTTCAGAATAAATCCCACAACGGCTCCCATGTTGCCGAAATTGCGGTCTCCGCAGTCAACGAGTCACTCCTTCCAGACCAGTGTCAAGTTATCAACAATGGCAAACACCACATCCGATCATTACCTTCACAATAAGAGCTTCTTACCAATTGTGTCAAAGTGGCACCTGTTACATAGAAACAAATGGAGATACGGTACTTAGACATAAAAATATACTGTTTTAATGTCAAGCACTCATACCGTATCGTTTACTTTTAAAACCTTGATTTACTATTTTATGCAATGGGAAAATACAACCAGTCATTAATTACCTTGCAGCACACAGCTATACAAAAATATACTTTAACATTTAATGGAGAGTACTTTATCCTTAAAAGTGTGTCTATTTCTAAACAAAAATCTAATAAACAATGTATTGATGCAAGCCATCTTACTTTGATGTCATCATTATTACAAATAATTTCTAAAACAAGCATGTAAGTCTTGAAAGCTGTTATAACAAGATGGCCATATTGATTGTGTTTTATTAAAACAACGCTACACACCCGTATAACCTACCTGAGGGCTTTCTAGATGGTTTTGTTTTAATTTTCTATCTCAACCTTTTAAATGTGTTTGTTTAAATGTAATTATATTTGCCTTTTAAATTGTAAATTTTCTTGTTTTAACTGTAAGGTTTCTATGAGTGATATGAAAGGCACCCATACATTTTTTATTATTGTTATTATTATTATTACATTACATAATCCCAACATAAACATGGATGCATTTGTGCTGCCATATATTTTTTTCTTGATACTTTTTCTTATAACAGCACCATGGATGTTAAGCTTACACTGTCACATCAGAAGGTAAAGGGTAATTCTGCACTACTGAAATGTTCTGCACCTTCATCATAGAGTCTGAGTCGCCAAAGTTAAGACAAAAATGCAATTAACGACTGTTCACAGCAATTATTTTATTCTGAAAGTAATATTCACCAACGTCCGGTTATCGTTAAGCTAACTTCAGCTAACTTGAGAAAAAGGGACCGCGCACCGCTCGTTTAAAGAGCTGATGCATTCATGTTAAATGTAAAGGACTGTAAATGAGATTCTTGTTAGTAATATAGCCTAATGCTCACCAGAGATTTCAGGCGGTACATTTTTGTTACTTTGTCAGGATTTAGGGGATGGCAGTCTGTCCCAGCATGCTCTGGGGCACCATGGACATGTCTTCAATGCATCACAGGGCTACCACAGAAACATAGACACTCCCATTTATACCCTAGTTGAGAACTAGTTGGAGACATCCACCCATGTGACTGATGAAACTCATTAGAAAACAGGTAAAGTATGTAACTCATTATGAACAAGGAATTAAACAAAGTCATCGATAAACTCCTTTTTTTATCAAAACACAGCATAGAAAATCTTATCTTAGAAATATAGGAAATACTGAATAGGATGAAACAACACAATGTAATTCTGCTAACTAAAACATTACATTTACAATTAGTTTAACTTTTTTTCATTTTAATCAAATTGTAAATTTGAATTCAATACACATTTCCTATAGGCTCAGTCTAACACTTAAAAAAACTAAAAAGAATTCCAGTGCTGGTTGGCATTAGAATTTTGGATAGTTGTCACAAACATTAATTGATCATGTGACAATGGCTTTGAAAGACTGACAGAAGTCTGATCCAATCGAGCTCAACAGTCCCGCCCACAGCGGGTGTCACGGCCTGATGTGAGTCGAGTGCAGATTTGAGTCGCGCACTCGTCACTTTGCTACAAGTAGCCTAGAAGACGCTAACGAGAGGCTTCTGTAACGTCAATACAGTAAAAAATGGACTTACTTAACAAAGTTGGTTCACTGCTGGCTACAAGTTAGCATCAAACACAACAAAGGATGGCAGTTGAATGGAGTTTTGAGCTAACGTTAGCAATCAAACACCATACAACGTTTTTGAAATGATTCCCATCTTCTGGTATTGTTTGTAATGAGAAAAGTTTATTATTTCATGGATTTCACAAATTTCAGTATGACGGGGTGCCCCATGTAGGATGAGGCCTTTGCAGCGGCCCGGGTTCAAATCCGACCTGGGGCACTTTGCTGCGTGTCATCCCCCATCTCTCTCCCACCTTTCCTGTCTATCCACTGTTACTCTGAAATAAAGGAAAAAAGCCCCCCAAAAAATACTCTTAAAATTTCAGTATGACACGTTATGCTGTAAACCGTTTACATTTGAGCATGCGCGACTCAAATCTGCACTTGACTCACATCGGGGAGTGACAGTGGGTTCTGGAAAGAAAAACACTCTCTCCATTGACAATTGGGCCATAGACCCTTTGCAAACAAATTCTGTAGTGTGGTCTAGACCTGCTCTATCGGTAAAGTGTCTCGAGATAACTCTTGTTATGAATTGATTCTATAAATAAAATTGAATTGAAATAGAATTGAATGGTAGACGAGCGGAAAGTTTCATTAGTTTCAATCAGTTTAAAATAAATAACAGTTAATAAACTGCCTTGATAATACCATCTTCTTCTTTATGGCTTTATTTTTTTTTTGTATTAACATCTGTTCTTCAATTAAGTAAAGATTGATATAACACGTAGCCTATGGTTTTAGAGGACATGGTCCATCGGGGCTACCCACATACCTTTGTTCACTGGGGGGGCCAATGCAACTTTCTAATGGAGCCTGGACACATCCCAGCTCTGGGAAGTGCAGTCGTTAATTATCAATCATACGTAAATCATGGAGTGAATATGATCAGTAGGCCCAGTAAGTAACCACACATAATTGTAACATATAGCTTCTTCTATCTGTGATTATATTTGTTGTAGCCAGTTCTTTTGCTCGGAAACTGGTTAGCCCCAAGCATGGTCTAAAACTCTTTTTAGACTGATTTTTCCAGACGTCAATGGGAGAAATGAATGGGAAATGCTCTATGTAGATCAACTCAAATTGTCAGATTGACAGCACGCAAGCCCAATGGATTTTGGGCGGGGGGGGAGGGGGGGGGGGGGGGGG
>NC_048415.1:27592350-27619433 GCF_013103735.1 Etheostoma cragini
GGTACCACCCCATGCCCCCGTTCTAGCTCAGCCCCTGGAACAAAGCTGGAACATGAGCGTTTAACAAGCTCGATTATACTCACCTCTACCTCTCGGTTAAACTTGAATCATCAGACAAAACAAGTCCTGTTTAATCCTAATAGCCTCGCAGCTTTCACCAAACCATGATCCAGGAAGGTGTTGCTTTTGATTTTTACATGGAACATGCAAATTATTGTCACACTTTGTTTTCCAAATATGTATTTTTTTAACAATTGTGCTTCCATGTTGCACTAACACGTGGCTCTTTGTGGTTTTTTCGTGCAGAGAAGTCTTCCATTGAGGGTTTTTTGTGGCTTAAAGCGCTATTCACACTGGACACATTCTACCAGGGGACGTCATGTGAGAGACAAATTACCCCCCCCACGTCTGTGTTTTGTGTGCCACGTTCACGTGGGATAAGAAAAGTCTGTTTTTACTCAAATTCACATTGACATTATCCACTAGGGATCGACCAGTACTGGTTTTTCAAGCCCGATGTTGATTATTAGTAGTTAATAAATCCAATGTGCTGATTTGGAACCAATGTGCATGTACAGTGAAAATGAAGTCAAAATTAAGCTTTTGGAATGTTACAAACTCCAACACAAAACTTTGTTTAGATGCTTAAAGCAATTATTTTATAAAAGAGAACCTTTCAACATGATACCTAGTGACAGATAGCGTCATGGGCGTCGTAGGTGCCAATACTGAGCACCCACTGAGCACCCAAGTGGGTCAGACTGCCAGTAGGCTACATTCATTTCAAATTAAACACTGCAGTTAGTGATGAGTGGAGCGTGTGTCATAGTGTGATTGGTTACGTCGGGTTTACATTATGACTACACTTAAAAAATAAATAAAAATAACATATAAAAACTGATAATGCCCCGGAAGAAAATACACACCAAACAGTCTTTTGCCATTAAGTTTACGGACAGCCTTTTAATCCAAAACTCTAAATATGGGAGAACCCCTGTGAAAAAACATTACAGAAAATTACTTCTTATTAACAGAGTATATAAGCCCATATTTCAACACACTTTTCTAACAGTGTAAAGGGACTTGAGGGTGCCGCCGTAATGAAAATAAATGAATAAACAACATATGTGGCCGTTTTTCAGGGGAGGACAGTAGCTCTACAGGAGTACAGGAACAGGAATTTTTAAGATTTTTGGGGGGCATTTTAGGCCTTTTATTTTTTATAGGACAGCTAGTGTCTTGTCCAAGGACACTTTCACATGGAACAGCAGGGCCAGGGATTTCAAACCTCGAACCTTACCGCTCTACCACTGAGCCAAAGCCACCCCTAGATGAAGAACTAAAGTTGTAAAGTCAGTTTTTGTTGTTTATAAATCTATTGTTGCAGAAAGCTGCACCGACCATCTTGACACAACTTCTAATCATGTGGCCTTCATTTCCCAGAAACACTCTAAAGGACTTTGAGTGGGAGCATGGTGGAGGTTACGAGCCATTTGGCCGATGATGTATGAAGCAAAGCGTCTGTTTTAATCAGCCGGCTGCAGAAACGATCCGACAGGTTGGCAAGACATGTGGGCGGAAACAAACCAGTGGAGCTAAAATCTAGTAAAAATAGATAGGGGGGGGGGGGGCGTGGTGAAAGTTTTTGAGGGTAAAATAAATGTAAATGTTTTATATACCAACCATTATCCCAAACATATTTTAATGGATGCTTAAATGTATTCAGCGGTACTCATAATGGGGTAATGGGAAATACACACACGCTCAAGTCCTATACGTGCACTGGTCCGAGGTGGGGGGGGGGGGGGGGGGGGGGGGGGGGGGGGGGGGGGGGGGGGTGTCTATCTGCCAGTGCAGGACCAGCACTCTGAGTTAGCAAAGTCTTGTTCCACACAGGGATTTGAACCGCCAACCCTCCAGTTCACAACCCAACTCCCTACAGACTGAGCTACTGTCACCCCCAGCTGTGTTGGCTGTTGATAAAATACCTTATTCATAGCCCTGTCAGCAATATAAATATAAAGCAGTACACATGTGTGTGTGTGTGCGTGCGTGTGTGTGTGTGTGTGTGCAGATTGCGGCCCCAAGTGGACATCTGCAGAACTTCAGCTGCCTGTTCCCAACTTTGCTTTCTTTTTATTCATTTTGTTTATCTTGGAGCAAATGAATCCCGGATTACATGAGCGATTTTAGGCACGTTTTAAGAGGGTTAACACTTTAAAGGTCTGATCATAGAATCTCCCCTCCCGGATTACAATAAAACATCCTTACTTTATGAATATTTAGAAAAGCCATGTCATTTTATTAAAGGCTAGTTAAAAAAATAACAAATCCTTCAGTTATTTATTAGGTTCATCCCATTCTATTTCATCCCAATTTAACCTGTTGATTACCTGCTCAGGTATCTTTTTGACTTTCAATTATGGGCCTTCTATATTCTAAATGGCATATCTATTATATAGGTCAATATAATGCTGACTTTTCAAATAATGAGTTAAAATACAGAATGGAGCACACTTTATTATGACATAAATTCTTATGTCAAACTGGAAATATTTCTATAGTTAAGATGCGTTTGAAAAGAGCCCCTACAAGATGATTGATTGGAGCAATGACATATACCAAGTTGTACTGCAAACCAATTAATATGATTTCATCTAAAGTAGCAACAAATAGGGTATTTTGAAAAGATTTATCATTAATGGAAGAGATGTAATAGATACACAGATTGTATTTTTGCAAGCCATTGCCATTCTCATTGTTTTCCACTAATCTGCCAATTTAGCCCCACACACAAATTCAAATTAGAGCTCCTCATCAGGCCCAACAATCTATAAATGAATTCCATCGGATGTTGTTATCAGATGATTGCATGGTTGGCGTCGGGAGTATTCATTAGATATATAGAGCCGCACAGTGACCTTCGCCTGCACATCTGTTGCTGCTGTATGATTATTTTCTCCCTTTATTTCCTGTTGGAATAAGCTTATCTTAATCAACTCAGATTTTTTTTTTCACATTTTAATTTTTTCAATTTTGTAATGTAACTATAAAGACATACAAAAAGCCTAAATATTTCTAGAAATGAATATCTGATGCACTTATCCTGTGCCTGATTACTACCTTTATGATTGACAAAGTCTTAATGCTGGACTGTGACCTCATAGGAATGAAAAACCCCAGAAACACTGTTAGTTAGTCTATATATCGATGACGTTCCACTTCTAGGATTGCTCAATTGCCGCCAGGATTTCAGCCGGATGTTTGCCGACTTCCTCTTCCTTTGTGTTGGCCGTTAAACTCCGGTGGATTTATGGGTAACTTCTCCTCAGATCTCTGCAGGGTAAATCCAGACAGCTAGCTAGACTATCGGTCCAATCGGAGTTTTCTGATGCGTACACAAAACCGTTGCAGAGGCACCGTTGCTCTGTCCGGCGCATAGCTCCACCCATGACAGTTGTGATTAGTTTAAAGAAATGTCGATAAACCAGAGCAGGTTTTTCTACCATCCCAGAACGCTTTGCTCCTCCGAAGCGCTCTAGAGGAAGGTCCTTGGAAGATGGACCAGTTCTGCTCTTAGAGAGGCTGTACTCAAAATACTGACAAGAAACAGCTGGCTGAAATGGCCTCCACGTGGTTCTCACAGGTTCCCCAATACCTGTAATAAAAAGTCACTGCTTTCTAATCTAATTTATCCCCTGGCTCCAAAAGAAGTCCAATTATATAGAAGGCTATGGGGACAGGACCCTACTTCTCACTTGAGTTAGTACCTTAGTTAACATTTTCCAAACAGGTCTCTGGTCTCAATCGCCTAGATTCAAGTCTTCTTCAATACAGCATGACATTTATTTAGTAAATGATGCTGCTATTTATGTTCAAACAGACAATAAAGCAGGGGATGTTTTAGGGGCGGGGCTACACACCAACCTGTCAATCAGGACAGAGGCTTAGCAATGCTAATCATGGCACTTTGGACATTGACGTGAAGATTTCAACTTGTTTTGGGGAGCTTGGAACCTCTCACTCTGTGTTTTTACTCTTTACACAATAATATATTTATACAAAGAACATTGTAACACCATAATTATGCTGTGTGTGTGTTGTCGCATTGAACAACCAAAGAACATATTTGTCTCTGTGTGTCGATTAGTACAAATAAATACTTTGCACATGAGTTGGAGTGGGACAAGCAGGTCAAAAGTTGCAAAGAAGACTCCCTCACACTGTCTAACTGACAAAAAAGATATGAAATTATACATAAAAAATGTAGATATATCACAAAAATTATAGCCAACATTAGGGTTCTAAACATCACCACCGGGAGTTTTTTTTCTGCACCAATCAATAATATCCTCATGAATACATAACAGTCATTCACAACCCAATTATGGTAACCATTATGTATATATATATATATCATACCAGAGCAATCTATATTACATGGATGTTGAGTTTTAATAAATCCGCACAGCTAATTATGTTGAGCATTCATATTCAGGCATATTTCCCAAACCTGCTGCTACCTTATCCATTAATAAATAAATAGAGGAAAAATATTAAAATGAACAAGAAAATACATAAAAAGGTAAGGGAAAATACAAAAATAGAAAAAAGTCAACGTTATAAACATTGCTTACAAGACTCCACACCATCGTACAAGTACTTGAAAGCAATGCTTGAGTAAAAGTACAAGTATGACATTGGTAGAAGTTAAAGTAACCTTTTAGAGTATTGCTTGAGTAAAAGTCTGAAGTCTGTACTACTAATATTTTTTTCTGATATTAAATGTACTCAATTTAAAAAAAAAGTAAATAAAAACTTATATTCTGAGCTTTATTGTGTCTTCCTTATAGCAAAGTATCATATTCAGGGTTTCCACATCCTTCTTAAACATCAAACAGAATTAAAATGGATGTGTGAAAAAGAATCTTTCACTCCAACATGCAAAAACATTTCATGCAAGTAACAAATAACGAAGTTGCTTAGAGAAAATGTAGTGAAGTAAATGTATGCATTTTATTTAGGAAACGTAGTTAAAAGTAAGGAAAGGTTTCCAGAAATGCAAACAACAAAGTAAAGTACAGACACAAGAAAATTCTACGTAAGTGCAGTAACGAGGTATTTACAAGTATTACAACACTGCATCATACAAGTACAAAAAACCTTCCGGGCCTCAGAAGATTAGATCAGTTTTGGCTGGTGATTAAAAAAGTTAATTTATAACAGCACAGGGACATAATAAGGATCCGATCCTCTTCATCGCTCTTATCTCCATCACCTTCTCTCTCAGTCTCCTGATCTAATCCCCTCTCTTGCCTTCCCAAAGCTACGCTTTGATTGACAGTCTTTTCCTTTTATATCCAAAGAAAGAAAACACAGGGTCAATTGACGTTTATATGTCAATGTTACAAGCCTATGCTAGGATAATTAAAATACATAGGGGTGTAGTGGATATGACAAATGCCTTTGGTGGGGGAGACCCAGGTTGGAGTCCCATTGTGATACATCAGCCAATGCGTCCCTGAGCAAGACATTTAACCCCTAGTTCTCCAAGGGCGTGCGACCTCTGACATACACAGCAATTGTAAGTCGCTTTGGATTAAAGCGTCAGCTACATGACATGTAATGAAAGTAAAACTAATATTTGTGACTGCTGAGTGCAGTCATTGAGCGATTGGTTCAAGAAAATGTCTCTGACCATAGAAGTTTAAGCTTTTAACAATTTTTTAAGCCTTTATGGTATAAGATTGCATTGTGTACTAGACAGATAAGAACACAGGAAAGGTAGTTAAAGTTACAGAACAGATGAGGAAGTTTCACCACAAAGTCGAGGCCGTGTGTGTGTGTGCGTGTGTTTGTGAAGATAACAGCTGCCTAAAATCAAGGAGACACCCTCTCTGTGAGGAGAGAATAAAAACAGGGAAAACTTGGTTCAGGGTTCATTTTAAGACGAGATCTTGGTGGACCAGCTCTCCATTACGGAAAAAAAGTACCTAGTACCTGCTAACGGGTAGTTTTTTTAGTACCAACTCAGTGGAGGTTCCAAGTGAGCTGAGCTGATACCAGAAGGTGATGTGAAAACCTGCAAGTTACTGATTGGTTGGAGAGAATCGTCACTAAATGAATAAAACCTTTATTACCCCAAGGGGAATTTGTTTAACACTCAAGGGAGCCACATTTAAACGTTAAGCCCATACAACAGTAAAACAATAAAATACATTAAGAAGACAATAAAACCAAAGCAACAGCAATGAAGATTGAAAAACAGAACATAAAGAACGACAACAACACAGTACTGGTGGTGACGTGCAGTCATCAGCCCACTAACTAAGATTATTTAATAAATAAAAGAAAAAGTGCCCAAATCAAATGTCTATGTGCCTATGTGTGATCTATTCAGTAACTGAATGTTACTCGGCACAAATGATGTAATGGCACGTTTGGTTTTTGTTAGGGGCATTTGAAATCTTCGTCGTAGGAGGTTGATTTCATCACCCCCCCCCCCCAGCACTGGATGGCAAAGTTCACCACATTCTGAATAACAGGGAAATAAAACATTGTCAGAGTTGTTGTGTCTGCATTAAAACTATGCAGTTTTTCTTTAAAAATAAAGCCGTTGCTGTGCTTTTGTGTATCTCGCTAATGTGTTTGAAATCTATAATAGTGCCCGGCTACTTATACTCTTCCACAGTCTCAATGACATATAATGAATAATGACAAGTTGCAGTCCCTAAATCAATCACCATTTCTTTTGTTTTTGAAATGAGTTTTGATTGCACCATTCATGGAAGAGGTCAACCTCATCAGCAAACTAAATCAGTGAGCAGTTGGAATGGTGGTTAACACAATCATTAGTATACAAAATAAATAACAGTGGTAATAAAACACATCCTTGTGGCACTCCCGTGTTTGTCATGATGGGTCTTGCCTGAATGCGACCCGCCCTCACATACTATTGTCTGCCAGTCAAAAAGCCCTGAATCCACTTTACAAGAATGAGGTTTACACCCATGTTAATCAGCTTATCTATCAACATGTGTGACCGGATAGTCTTTAAAGCTGAAGAGAAGCCTGCAAACAGGATATGTATGAGAGGGAGGTAGGTCAAGGTGTTGTGACAGCATAATCCCATCCCGTTTTCTCTCTGTAAGCAAACTGTGTCCATGTGAGCTTTGGTTTGTATTTTGAGATTAATTATAATAATCCACTCAAAGCACTTCATAGCAACAGAAGTGAGTGCCACTGGTCCAAAATCATTCAGTCCGATTGGTTTGGGTTTCTTAGGAAGTGGTAAGATTTGACTGGTTCCACTTATTATTTATTATTTATTCAACATTATCATTCTCTATGTCAGAGCTGTTCATACTGTTCATATTGTAATATAATAACATAATACTATTTATTCCAGCATCCTTTGGACTATTCTCCACATTTAAAATAATCACAATTTACACTTGCATACTTTGCAATCTTCATTGCACTATTGCCTCTATATTGTTTCTGTTTAGAGTTTGTATATATTAACGTGTATATATTGTTTTGTTTTGTGGTTTGTTTTGTATGTGTAAGTGCATTGTGAGCAATGATGGTCCAAAGAAAAAATCCTCATATGTTTCCTCATACCTGGCAAATAAAGCTGATTCTGATTCTGATATCACTGGTACTTTGAGTGTGTCAAGTGATTTCTGAAACTGTCCTCTGAACACCGGACTCAGTTGTTCTTGGCAGCTCCTTAGGACGGTCCTTTTCAGCCTGTCAGGGCCGGCCGCGTTCCATATCCTTATAAATTCCTCACAGCTGACCGTGATTGGTGCATTTGCTCTTCCATCGAGGCTGATGCATTGACTGGCACGTCACTCTCCCATCTTGCAAAGTGTACTTTCAGGGCATTTGCTCGCTTGACTGTATGTAGCGGGGTGATGGAGTGGTGATTTTACCCTATGATAGTTTTAATACCCCTCCACGCCATACAGGAGTAATTTTCCTTTGGTTGTTGTTCAAGTTTGTCTTTATATTGTCTCTTACCCTGTTAGATTTTTATCTGTATTTCCTTCTAAAACAGCTTCCCTCCATGCCTATCATTTGCTTTAAACAATCTGTCATATCCACTAATAGTTTCTTAATTTCGGTTGTAATCCAAGGTTTTGGATTAGCAAACTGTTTCACACGTTCTGTTGGGATCACATTGTCCACATGTCCAACAACCGCCTGATAGTCAAGATATACACAGTCAAAAACGCTCCACTCCGTGCAGTCAAAACAGCCCTGCAGAGCTGTCACGCTGTCATCATCCCAAACACGCACTGATGTGATTTTACGTTTTTCCCTTTTCAGTTTTTGTCGGTAAGAAGGACATAAAAAGACCTATCGCCTATCTGTGGTTTGTTGCTTTTTAATGTTGCCATGACATAGATCGATTGTTTTTTATCCTCGCGTGGCACACTTTATATATTGCTGATAGTTGGGTAGCACAGATGACAAGGATCAGCCATTAAGTAACCCAGAATAAGGTTAGGAGTACCTCCAATCCTTGGATATGGTGGTATATCACATCTGTAGTCTCTTTGTAGTTTGCGTCAGGGGGAATATTCACTAGACATACAAATGGTTGCACAAACTCTTTTGGTAAATATGTAGGTCTAAGATAAACTAATAGAAGTTCTAGATTTGGGGAATTTATAGTGTGTCTAATGATATGGTGTCCACACCACTTGGTGTTTAAATATAGTCCTCCTCCGATCGATTTCCCAGTGGCTTGTTGTACCCTGTTAACTCTTAACGGTGTACCAAAGCCAGGAAGGGAAAGCGGGTCATTGTTCACGATACAGTTTAAGCAAGTCTCACTGAAGCATAACAGAGAAAGGGCCCTGTATTCATACAGGTTTTGCTTAGAGGCATGAAGTTCATCTAATTTGTTCTTTCACATTAGAGAGGATGATAGTTGGTAGTGGAGGCTTAAATCTCTTAAATTTCTCTTTATCCTGACAGATTGCTGTTCAGTTGGACGTAGGCATTCCAAAGGAAAGACTGTTGGAGGTGTCCACTGCAGCTGTGTTGGTAGACCCAGCTGAAGTAATTGATCTCTGCCGTAGGTTACCCTATTCATAGCTAGCGACATTCATTGCTGCCTCCAGCTTCCCTTGAAACTTATTTGTCTTCTGGCTGTGGCAGCAGCCATATGGCAACACACCGTCGTCGTTTCTGTGTGTGTGATTTTCTTAGGGGCAAAATGACATGGTGTCAGATTGGTGCCAGTACTCGCCGATCCCGATGCTAGCGTTTTAGGTAGTATCGAAAGCTTTTCCAATACTGGCATTGGTATTTAAACATCTTTAGTATCTGTGACACTGTTTTAGCTGTATTTGCCATCCCCAAGCTCCAGACAGAACCCCCGCTGTGTATGTTACATGACTCCTGTGAGTGTTGGTATTCTGACACCTTGATGTTTGCATTTACACAGCCTCCTGTGTGACTGGAGTATCCTAACACGCCAACAAGTCAGGTTTATTCAACCTTCACACATTGTTCTTATTTTTCTCACTTCCTACCATTGTGTCACAAAAGAAATATCTAACCAGGATTCCTCTTGCTTCCTGCCCTCAGTCTCAGCCTCTTGCGTCTTAGTTTCACAGCCTGCTTCACTATGAGAGCTGACAGTTGTCACGGTTCTTGTCATGAAAGCTGTGACAGACCCACTGGGGCCACAGCATCGCGCCTGGCGACACAGTTTATCTCCTTGTGCTTCTTGCAGTACTACAGCAATGCACTAAGATCAACAGTTTTGAAAGCAGCGTCATGTGAAGGACAATAGTGTACTGCTGGAGTAGCTGCATGGGGAGGGGAGGAAAGTGCATGCCATGTACCTTGCATGTACTGTAGTACCATGCTGCTTAGTTAAGTTATTTCTACGTGTCTTATCAAACAATCAACACACTTTAAAAAAAAGTATATAATACAGTAAAACCCATGTCTGCATGCCATTCCTCCCTCTCTCCCCTTAATGTCTAAGTTGTCCTGTCATTATTAATTTTTTGGATCTCTTTTGGCATTTCCCTGTATTTGTTAAAAAAAACTTCAACTCTCTCCAGCCTGCCTGCTCGCTCTGCATTTGGGTCCTCAATTCCTTATAATATCATATTTTATTTCTTATGTTGTATTAACCTTTGTGTTGTCTTCCTGCCAACTTGTTGTCAAAAATTAACCTTTTTTCTGTGCTTTTTCTTCATCAGTAAAACCAACTTATTACCACTAGTTTTACGTTTTTTTGAAAACTAATAGTCTAATTCCATGTATATAAAACTTGTCTAAGTTTTGAGTTAAAATGCTGAATTATGTTGACTAGTAGTTAACATCAGGGGAACTTATGTTGAAGTTAAGTCAGGATACTGTTTTAAACCCATTTCATTTTTGTTTCAAATGCTGTAAAATTTAATAAAACACCCATAATTCAATAATAGTAGTGAACTGATCCTTTGTTTCACTTGCAAAGAGTGTTGAATGGATACATCTTTGTTTTTTGGGAAATTTTGCAACTAATTATGGAAATTTATGGGAAAATCTCTGATATAGAAACTTTGAAAATGGGTCGAATTTGACCCAAAGATAAACAGGAGGGTAACTAATCTGAATCTGCAAAGTCACTTAACTATGTTTGTCAAAAAAATGTCTTGGAGAAAAAGGTACAAAAAGAGTCCTCATTACTTTACTCTATTAGGCAAGGGACGAGCAATGCTAAGGAGGTTTTAGTTCTGGTTAACTGGATATCTTTAAACTACAGCAAATTTCAGTGATCAAACCCCAAAAAAACCGACCTTCTTATATCAAATAAAGACACCAAACTTTGTTGTCTCTGCTGTCAAAGATGATGTCTCAATTCCCCTGATCTGTAGCCAGCTGCCCAGATCTCTCCAGAAAGATTGCACTGACTCACACAGAGAAAATACTATACAAGAAAACAGGGTATTTTTTAGGAAAAACACTGTTACTTCAGTGACATCTAAATTAGAGATTATCCAGGGAACGAGTGATTTCTTTTCTACGTGGATAGCACCACCATGTGGCCATTTATAAAGTGCTTTCTATTTAGGCTGATAACTCCTTGAAACACACGGTCTAAAATCAAACTTGGAAGTATTTACTTAAGTAAAAGTACTAATACGGAACTGTTAATATACTCTGTGAATATACCCCTGCATTGAAATTGTTACTTAAGTAAAAGTATGAACGTATAAGGAATATGGACTTAAAAGTAAAAGTAGTCAATGCAGAAAAAATCCTCCCATTTTAAAACATCCAAAACGTTGTGTCTTTAGTGGTCTTAACATTTCAGCTGGACTTGTTGGCCGTTATACTGTTGACTAGTTTCATTTGTAATAAACTACATGTAAGGATGGATGAAATGGAGAAAATCAAATATCACAATATTTCTGACCAAATATTGCAACAATATTATAGGGTTGACAATTGGTGCTTATCAAAAGATTTACACAATGAGATGTGTGATAAATAATCGTCAGTAATGTGGATGTACTGATTAAGTGGGTAAAGGCAAGTAATTGGCAGCTACAACAGTCTGGTAGGTTCACTGTAATGTAGCCTGTAAAACTAGGAAAAGACAACACTACATACTACAATATTACAATATCCAAACTCTAAGACATTTGCTAGTCACATATCATGATATCGATATAATATCGACATATTGCCCAGCCCTAACTACATGTGTTTTGTGTGCAAAAATGTGTAAAGTAACAAGTAACTAAAGCTGTCAGATAAATGTAGTGAAGTAGAAGTACAACATTTCTCTCTGAAATGTAGTAGAAGTAGAAAGTGGTATGAAAAGAAAAGACTCAAGTAAAGTACAAATACCTTAACATTTGTACTCAAGTACTTGAGTAAATGTACTAAATGTCCCATTCCACCACTTGTTTCCTGTTTGCCTTGGTTAATTATGATTCTCTACTGAAACAGGTTTAAATGATTAACCATTTAAAATGGCCGATTATAATTAACCAATCATAATTAACCAAGGAAAAAGGAAACCAGTGGTTGAATGTAATATTTAGTACAATTACTCAAGTACTAGTATACAATAGCCAAGTATTGTTTGGCATCAAATTATACTTTGGGAAAGATTTTGGGCATTGGCGTAATTTACAGGGGGGGTGGAAAGATTACAACCCCCCCAATAATCAAAACTAGCCAATGCAACCCACCCCAAAAAAACAATTATAATTTCCTTTACATAAATAAAATTGCTTTTGGGTACCACTTTCTGACAAGTCAGGGTTTATGAGTTTATTACCCTATGCCGCATGGAAAATGAATAAACCAGTCATAACAACAATTACAATAACAGCCTGACTTTGGGGTTGCCAGGTTGTGGAAAACCTCCATTTCCATTAATGACTTGCTAGCCAAGACGTGCCTTTCTCAAAATGTTCTTGTCACATGCAGTGTAAATTTCCAAAGTCAAGAACACATTTTTCCAATCATTCCGACATCATATGAATGCATCACATATGTCTTATCTTGCAATGTTAGATATATAGGTAGATAGATAGATAGATAGATGGATAGATATACTTTTATTGATCTCAAATTGGGAAATGTCAGTGCTTAAAGGTGCTCTAAGTGATATTGGGTGACGTTACGTCTTGTTGACATACAAAGCATTTTCAAACAAAACAAGACTTGCCCCTCCCTCCTCCTCATTACGTCCCCTCCCTTCTGTGCTTCTGCGCACTGTTGTTCCAGTGTGTGTGTGTGTGTGTGTGTGTGTGTGTGTGTGTGTCTCCAAACTCTCCAACATTCTGCTGCACACGTTGAAGGATCTCAGCTTCCTCAGGAAATAGAGTTTGCTCATCCCCTTCTTGTAAACAGCAGCGCTGTTGATTTTCCAGTTCAGCTTGTTGCTGATGTTGACACCCAGGTATCTGTAATCCTCAACCATGTCCACATCTCCACCCAGAATGCAAAGGGTCTGCAGAGCTGTTCCTCCTGAAGTCAATCACCATCTCTCAATCTCCTATCCACGTTCAGCAACAAGTGATTCTTACCAGCCCATTCCACTCTCCCTCCTGTGCATCCCTTTTACACCCAACAACTGCAGAGTCATCAGAAAATGTCTGTCGGGTAACATGACTCTGAGTTGTAGCTACTGGAAGTCTGTGTTATATAAGCAGTGGTGGGTTTGGCACCTTGGGGGCTCAAAGCAAACACAGCCGATGGCATTTGTTTATAATACATAGAATGACATGCTTATTAGTTGAAGAGTAAGAAACATTTACCATAACTTTAATAGGTAAATAAGAAAAATATATATTTGATCACAGAAAAAGGCTATCGCCGACCTTTGCCTATAATGTTCAGCTTTGTGTATAAGGTGAACAAAAAAGGAGACAGGACCTCCAGACGGACACACTGTGGTCTGTGGGGCTGTCCTCGACTAAAGAAATTCTTAGTTGACTAACTTACACGGTTTACCATTTTTTACATGGTTTTGTTGACTAATCGATTAGTTGATTTAATCGACAGAGCTGTGCACTTTAAGAGGTGGTTAAGACTAGACAAGCACAATATAAATGGTGTTAATTAACCATCTGTAAAACTGAGTTTCTACACAATTAATCCTGCAAAAGCACCACTTTAAATATTGTGTTCACCGGAAATGTGCTCATAAGTTTCTTGGGAATTAGTAACTAATCATAAATAAGCATAAAAAAATGACTTATCAACTAAAGAAATCTTAGTCGACGGGACAGCCCCAGTGGTGTCGGTGAGCAAAAATCTGAGATTAATATAGGGCACACGTGATTCTTACAGTGTTGCTGCTACCATCCAGGTTCAAAAATTTTAATTGATAGATGAAATAGGCAATGAGTTTGAAATTATTCAAAACCACTGTGTGATTTGGGCACCAGAAACTCCCCTTTTATAGGTCTAGGTCTGCGTGAACCACATACATACAGGGACACCTTCAAACAAGTGTATTTGAACTCTTATTCTGTTTCGTCCTCCAAATCCTTTACTTTTTAATTGTAAGTCAAACTAATTAAACCGTGTAACCATAATTTTAAATTAACTTGCTTGTCACATTCCCATCATAGTAGGCCACCAGGTAGGCCTAGGCCTAGTATCTGGGTCCCCATATAATTAGGCTACCTACATTACCTTGCTACCAGTACACAGTCGAAGCGAAATGCTTTTACCCCTAAAGCCTATTTGGTGTATGTGTAACACGGATGTTCCTATTTTTCAGGTAATCACACGCTGATCTTACTGGAAGTCAGCATTAACGCAGTTGTTTCCTGCCTCCACCCATCTCCGATCGTCGTCCGACACAAGCCGAACGTTTCCGAGAAGTAACTCGTGGTCTCATTTCATTGGCGAGACGTTTGTCCAATGAGCCGCGGCCATCTGTGCAGGGCTCGTCGCCGTTGAAATACTCAGGTTACATTTCCTCGAGGCTTTATTAGCTGGTTTCACCTCAAATCTGCTGTCTCTAACTCCCTGGCACCGGTGAGAAGAAGCAGCCAACATGAAGCTCCCAGTGGCGATTCTCGCAGTTTTTGCATCGATAGCTGTCACCATTGACGCTACCGTCTACTTCAAGGAACAATTTCTGGATGGAGGTAACGTAAACGTTACAGTAGCTAAATGTTAATGGCATGTCTTCGTGTTCTATGGATACAAAAATGTGTTGTGAAAGTGTCTGCTTGACGTTAACTGCCGTTAACATTAGCTGTCAGTTGGCAATTTGTCTTCAACATTTGTCCCTTTTGAAGAAAAATATTTCTTTGAAAAAAACCTTACTGTATTAATTCAACCCATCAAGAGGCTAGGCCACGTTATGCATAATAACGGTTAACGTCATTAGAGAGCTGAAAAAAACTAGCTAAAATTGCTCAATATAGCTAGCTAGTATTGTGCCACACTGACTTAACGGTTAAGTCAGTGTCCTAATGTTATTTTAAAAATGAAATGGGTGACACCGAATGACAGCCTAGCTGTAGCTAGCTAAGTTCAAATATTCTTTCACTTTTGATATCGCACTGAACTGTATGGACGGCTTTCATATGAAATCCCCATATATATATATATATATATATATATATATATATATATCTCACTGCACTTTAGATTAGCTAACTACGTGAAATACTGTTCGGCCGCAGTGCCGTTTGTACATTAGTCTTTTCTGTTAAAACTACCTACTGTCCTCAATGTGCCGAACCAGTTAGAATAAAAGCAGAACTTCGATGGAAAATGTAAAAGAATAAGGGCCCGTAGCCATGGTGACTGTATTTAGTTAAGATTTGAGTAATGCAAACGACTAAAATGTACTAAAAACAGTATTGCTAGTAGATAATTCGTAATAACATGTTGTGAGACACCTCTCAAGCCCCTGTCATTGACAGATATGCTCATTTAACTTCTCTTAAAAGTGTAGGCTTTTATTATGAAGACGTCTTCGAATACAATACAGCAAGTTTAAGTAGGCTTATATCTGTTTTGTTATGGGGAAATTATGTTGAAAGAAACACAAAATGTATGATGTAGAAACTTTGAAAACAATGTGTTTGCTGTAGTTTGGTCATAGTATATCTAATAACCGGAAAAAGCAGGCAGTCAGTAACCAGTTGAGTTGGATTCCTGTGTTTTCAGATGGATGGGAGAGCCGGTGGGTCGAGTCCAAACACAAGTCAGACTATGGCCAATGGAAACTGAGTGCTGGGAAGTTTTATGGGGATGCTGAGGCTGATAAAGGTAACTGATACAAATACTTGCACATGGTGTTTTGTCATGCAAATGTTCTGTATGTAAAAGAGGTTTGTATATGTGACCTGTACTCAGTACAGCAACTACAAAGACAAAGGCCTGTAAAGTACTGAGATTATCCAGAACAGGATAATTTGACAGGGGGCACAGTGGCTAGTTTGCCACAGATTACACCCTAATATCAGCATCCTAAGTCTTAATTCATAGGGTACAGTTTTCTTTGCTTGAATACTTCCTGGCTCCAGGTTTACTCTGTTGTAATTTGAGCAAATGCATATTTATTAAGACATATATAATGTAAAATAGAAAATACATTTTTGACACAAGGCAAAATCCATGATACAAATCTCAAGATTACACGCCATGCCTAGTCATGCCAGTTGATATTTGGAAGAATACATTACCCTTTTTCTAGTAGTAATTAGTTAGTACCTTTCGATCTTATTTTACTGTGTCCTCACAAAATATTTTCTCAGCTCACTTTGGTTTACCCTTCCTACAACCGGAACAAAAGTGGTACCGAATGACATCTGAACAAAGCATGTTCAATATCTTTGCTTTTAAAAATGTAATGGCATAAGTGGAGCCAAATTAAACGGGAAAGGTCACACTGCAGTCGGTGCATTTACAGGAGGGATATCTCACAGTAGATGTCTTAACCCACTTCTCAAGTACGCTTAACACCAGAGAGATGTACAGCTACTTGCCACAAAGTACACATGCAGCCGATTAATAGAGCGATAAGAGATTGTTTGCTAGTCAATCGATAGCAGATGTCATTGCTCTCTCTGGACGGGTGATCAATAATATAAATTCTGACAATGGGATGGCCTCCCTATGTAAAGTCTGTGTTCAGGAAACACTGCACAGTAATCCTGGAACTTTTGCCCAATGTGCCCAGCTGATGCAGACTTGGTTATATCCATACGCAATACAGTAAGTCACAGAGTATCTGGCACATAAAAATGATTCATGATATTAGAATGAAACCATTTTTACAAGGGAAACCTGTTCAAAAAGAACCTGCCGCATCATCACAAACAAAATCCATAAATAGCCTTTATAATTATAATAATAATAATAATAATAAAAACAGCGTAGCACTTTCTCCAATACTGCACTGAGTGCAACTTGCACATACAGAGGTTTAACGTAAAGCTTTATTAATACTATTCTTAAGTAGTTTTTTAGCATAATATTTATTCCCAACTGGTATATGCATTCTTTGCGTTGTATGTTTTTAATCTTAATTTTTTGAACAGTTGTTCTTGTATTTTATCCTACTTATCATGCCTTGGAGATTATGTGTGTGTGTCTGATATTTTGCTGCTATAGCACTGAAATTTCCCAATTTGGTATCAATAAAGTCTATTTTAATTAATCTTTAGTGCTTGTCACTTCCAGCTTTTCACTCCTAGTTTCCCCCCCCCCAACTGTACCTGTACACCAGGTATCCAGACCAGCCAGGACGCCCGCTTTTACGCCGTGTCGGCTCGCTTCGAGCCTTTTAGCAACGAGGGAAAGCCCCTGGTCATCCAGTTCACCATCAAGCATGAGCAGAAGATTGACTGCGGCGGCGGCTATGTCAAGATCTTCCCGTCTGACCTCGACCAGAGCAACATGCATGGAGACTCCCAGTATTACATCATGTTTGGTGAGTCATGCTTGTCATGTGGCCGAGATGAGCTGAGGCCTGATCACAGAACACAACTGTTCAAGGAGGGAGCACTTGAAACAGTGTTTGATGCGTCTTCCTGATAAGCTATTTTAACATTCAGCAGTATCAAATGCAGTTGTTACTAAGTTTCTAATGTAAAGTACATTTAAATAACTCCTGTAACGTGACCTGTGTCTCCAGGGCCTGACATCTGTGGATACAGCACAAAGAAGGTCCATGTGATCTTCAACTACAAGGGCCAGAACCACCTCATCAAGAAAGACATCAAATGCAAAGTAAATACTGCCTAAAGCCCGTTGAACATTTCAGTTTTTTGTGAAAATGTTTTTTTTTTTTTTTTTTTTTTTAAACATACGGTTTACAACATGGGCATATCCCCTCCCCTTACTTAGACAAAATTTAAGAAAATGACATAATAACCATAGCATTCAAAACTATATATAATGCAATAACCAAATAGACACCAAGATATAAAAACAAGTATATGTGATAACACTATAAACAAACATTATATGCTTCTCCCCCGGCACTTAGTGTCCTCGGAGCCTTCCCAGAAAGTAGAAGTTCTTCCACATTTTCTGATGTAGACATCCAATCTGGTGAACAGTTTGTTTGACATTTTTTTCAAATTCTGCAACTCTTGTTATCACTAGCCCACTCCTGGATTCACAGCACCCCATCATTCCTCCATCCCCTTAAAAGAATCTGTCAGGCTATCATTAAACTAGTCTGGACCCAGCTTTTCATGCTTCTTATCCCGCACGGGATTCACCCATCTCCCAGAACAAATAATCTTGGGTTGAATGGAACCTGGGTCCCTGCAGTCCGATATGAGTTAACGTGTAACCTTTAACCTTATCACAGGACCATAGGACATGAAGTAATTGAGCGTCCAACGGTCATACATTTCCAACAATTTGGTGTGTTGTTCAATCACATTCTAATAATCTGGAGGGAGTCCAATAGAAGTGATGCGAAATGTCATTTTAATATTCCTACAGATTCTGTCCCACTATCCAATTTCTATTTATCGTATCAAATCCGAACGAGTTATCTCAAGACACTTTGCTGATAGAGTAGGTCTAGGCCGCACACCATAATTTACAAAGACCCAACAATTCCCCCAAGAGCAAGCATCTAGTGCAACAGTAGCATGGAAAAACCTTGGCGGAAACCTCAGACTGACCCGGGCTCTTGGTAGGAGGCCATCTGCATCATCATCCAGTGTAATACTCGGATACCTTTCCCATGTGTTCTTGAGGGCGGACCAGGGCTCATGCAAACATTAACTGAAAGATTCTTGCTCCCTCTGAATTCCCTTTTACCCCCTCTCTCCAGGATGATGAGCTGACCAACCTGTACACACTGATCCTGAATCCAGACCAGACATACGAGGTGAAGATCAACAACGAGAAGGTGGAGTCCGGCTCCTTGGAGGACGACTGGGACATGCTGCCCCCAAAGACGATCAAGGACCCAGAGGCCAAGAAGCCCAGCGACTGGGACGACAGGGCCAAGATCGACGACCCCAATGACACCAAGCCTGAGGTAGGAGATAGGGGAAGTGTTCTTTGTACTTAGAAAGCTTAAAGCTGGTATTAAATCAGCTTTAAAGAACTAAAAAAAAAAAAATACAGACTTGTGTTAAATCGTCAACGTTACAATCTGGATAACTCGATTACCCACGTATGGGGCTCGCGGCTTCGCCTTAAAGTAAATCAGAAAATTCAGTAAACCAGATTCTTGGAACAGTCCCCTGGGTTGTCCCCTGGGTTTCTTTTCAGACCCAGCTTACATTTTTTTTAGGGCATTTAGAGAAAGTTCATCGCAGTCAAGCCCAAATGCTGGACTGAAAAATGCAGCATAGTGCTAATGTCGGCATAATAAACGTTTCCCTCAGGGTAATAACTTATATTACAATCAATAGGAGTTTCTTTGTTAGACAGCCTGAACAGTGTTGTACCAGAAATGTCACATTATAGATGCTAATAGACTCACATCTTAGGAACAGTTGCTGAGTTGCTATCCACAATTTCATATTGTAGAGTAAATCTGACCATAGTTTCTGGATAAATAGTAGTTTATAAGGACACTTTGTAAGGGAAATCAGCTTTACATAATAGTCATAAAAGGTTGTATACATAGCATTGACAGGACAGGAAGTGTCATTTTGGAAAAATGTGTACTAAAAAAAATTACTATTTCAACAACTCCCCATACCTATCGTGTTATTGTCCAAAGCACCCACAAAACGTTGGTTGCAATTAGTGCACAAGGGGTGACTTTTTGAACTTTGGGTCTTTGAAAACCGTTGGAGGTTCATTTTGCCCATCTTGGATGTACTTGTTTTCAACAGCCGTTGCTCTTATAGGTTAAAAAAAAAACAAAAAAAAACTGATCAGCACTAACATGATTGGTTCACGGCTCACAACCGTTCTAAATCATCTTAAAGCCAGCTTTACATAACTTGAGAAATCCAGGCTTGTGGCCCTGTTTGTATGATGATACCAGTGGGGTTTTGTTTTTACAAATAGGACTACAGTGGTAACTTACTGTGCTGTCTTCCAGGAATGGGACAAGCCAGAGACCATCCCTGACCCTGATGCCAAAAAGCCTAGTGACTGGGACGAGGACATGGACGGAGAGTGGGAACCTCCCATGATCACCAACCCGGAGTACAAAGTACGACTTTCACAGTCAAGGGGATAGGCTGGAGCTCTTATTGATTACTATTTGAAATTCTTTTACCAGTGTTTGTGAAGAAATGTATGTATTTTAAAAGATGTGTGTGTTACATAATTAAAGTTGACATTTAAAGGTTGGGGGGGGGGGGGGGGGGGGGGGGGGGGGGGGAGTCATATTCTGAAGGCATTACTTCTATTATAGAATTTGTCTAATAACCTGTATCATCACTAGTTCTTACCACTCTTGTGTTGTCTTTGCAGGGCGAGTGGAGTCCCAAGAAGATTGACAACCCTGACTACAAAGGAGTCTGGGTCCACCCCGAGATCGACAACCCAGAGTACACTCACGACGTCACTATGTACAAGTTTGAGAAGATTGGAGTACTGGGCCTGGATCTGTGGCAGGTAAAGATTATTGTTCACCAATCGAGAGTCGTAATAACTTCAATACCGAGCCTAAGTATACGTAAACAGACTTTTTCGTGCTGAATGCCTTGAGTAAACCATGCTAATGTGTTGGGTTTCTTCGTTCAGGTGAAATCTGGCACCATCTTTGACAACTTCCTGATCACTGACGATGTCAAAGAAGCAGAAGAGTTTGGGAAGGAAACCTGGGGAGTTACAAAGGTAGGACAGTACTCAAATACTACAGTATTCTATAGTAAACAAAATTAACCCTTTATCTTTTCATTTATCTTATTAGCTATTATGCTTAGTTTTGTCAAGAATAATGAGAAATGCATTGAAAATAAATACTCATCAGTACTAGTTGAAAGTGAAGAAAGCAGCCCAAAGTTCTTAGGCTTCCCCTAAGTCATAGAGGTCCGCTGGAACGAGCGTTAGGCTCTTTGGAAAAAACAATGGGAGAGACTCTCAGTTTGGGAGTTCCACAGTGAACCCTTGAAAGCCGTTGCCGTAGATTCTGTGTACTGTAAAGCCAGATGCTTACTGCGGTCAAGCAGTCGTGCTCGATGAGGAGGCGGCTGCGTGGCTAATCACAGACAGGTCCGAATGTGTTTGTGAAAGAGAGAGAAGCATAAGGATTGGCTGAGTGAATCATTACGCTCTGTGCAGTCCAGTAAAATAAGATTCTACCCATTTTAAATAAATAAAAGAAAATCAATATGCGGTGGTCAATGTTGTTGTGGCGCACTGCCACAAATGAATCAATGTATGGTAAACACTGCTGCAGAGGTGGGAGGTGTGCTGCTAAGGGGAGTGTGTTAAAGCTTGTGTGTTATCGGGTCCCGGTACATACACCAAAATATAATCGCGAGCTGTCCAAATTCCCCGAAGTAAATCCAAAGATCCTAACGGCGTCTTTGCCTTCTCAGGCTGCTTTTTGATTCCATTTGAGTGGCAGAGCCACGCCTTTTTGTTTCCTAATGTTGAACACAAAGACATTTTTATTTCTTTCTTACTGAATCTAGATTAACTGTAGAATTGTACAATGTCATCTGCAATGTGAACATAGCGGAAGCCTAACCGCAACGCTGCACCTTTTTTTTTAAAAATATCAACGCCTGTTGAAGACCTGAAAACAATTTGTCTCTTCCCCCCCCAGGGACCGGAGAAGAAGATGAAAGACGAGCAGGAGGACATGGAGAGGAAAGTCAGGGAGGAGGAGGAAAAGAGCAAGAAGAAGGACACTGAAGGCGGTGATGAGGAGGAGGAGGAAGATGGCGAGGAGGAGGATGAGGCAGAGGAAGACGGCGAGGAGATGGAAGAGGACGCTGGGACGGAAGAGGACAGTGATGTCAAAGAGAAGGATGAATTGTAGAGCAAAAGGACCCGGTTGGTTGTGTGCTTCTCTCTGCAGGTTCGAAAGAGAATCAGCAAAAAGCCCTATGGACTCTGGCCTTTCATACAGCAGCCTTTTATTCAGGTGTAGGGGTGGGGGAGGGTTTGAAGGTGGGGTCGGATTGGATTTTTTTTTTTTTTTTTTTTATTGATTCCCTTGTTGCTTTTTTCTAACCTTCAAATAAGAAAAGGTCCACATGTTGTTTTCCTCTGTTTTATGTGTCTGCTTTGGTCGAGAATGTTTTTATTTAATGTGGTTTCCCAACGGTCCAATGGTGTGTGTGTTTGTGTGTGTGTGTGTGTGTGTGTGCATCCTGCAGGTAATCACAGAGCCAATTCAACTTTATTATGGACTTTGTTTGGATGTCCAGTATATCGCGAGGCTGTGATGTCTGGTACATGCACTTTTACTTCTCCTGTGCAATGTAGTACTGTTTATTTTTTTAATCGTATTCTTTTCTTCTTTTTTTTTTCCTTTTTTTTAAATTGATCCCCCTTCATAATTTATTCAATCATTAAATTGATTCCCTAAAGACAACATGTCAGTTCCCAAAGCTCTGTTTTCGGGCCATAGGTCCTTCCTCAACTCTTGTGTGGGCATTCCTAATGCGTGTGTGTGTGTGTTTTTGTTTGAGAGTAAGACTGCATTAGACAAACTGTGATTTTTACAATCCCCATGTTCTCATTGTTCTGAATGAGTGACTGTCCTGTCGGAGCACACTGTTCAGTTTCAGTGAATAAATTGATGCCTCTCTCTACAAGCTGATGCCTGTTTTCTGTTGTATTTTTATTTTAAATATTTTTTGGGGCATTGACAGCCAAAGATATGGAGGGGGGAGAGGGGCAAAGGGTCAGAGTCAAACCCAGGCCCGCTGCGTCAAGGATTGAGCCGCTATATGTGCACTCACTCTACTAACTGAGTTATCCGGGTAGTGGTTAGTCGTATTTCATTGTGGTGACTGAAGTATGGAACGTCCGTCACATGACAGTTTATATTCATGATGTTCCTTTTGTGGGTTTGCTCAGGTTCCGCCAGATATTTTGCCAAATGTAACTCTTTTCACCCGGATGTCCGTTACCTTCCACTTTCTTTGTGTTGGACTATTGTTAACTGCTCCTCAGATCTCTGCAGGGTGAATCCAGATAGCTAGCTAGACTATCTGTCCAATCTGAGTTTTCAGTTGCACGACTAAAACAACTTTTGACCTTAGGCACGTTCCACCAAGACTGTTTTGCAGGAGCACCGGTGTCCGGTGATTGGCACCGCCCAAGGCGATTGTGATTGGTTTAATGAAATGCCAATAAACCAGAGTACCTTTTTCTTCCATCCCGGAATGCTGTGTGGACTAGCCAGACCTTATCGGGCAATTCAAGACTAGTCATACAATAACCAGGTTTTGTATAGGGGAAGATGGTAACCCTATGTCTCTGTACAAAGATGCTGTCTGCCAGGGACATGCACAGACATTGGGTGGGGCTATTGCTCTAATCTAGAAAAAAAAAAAGCCCCCTTCACATCCATACATTCATAATTTTATTGATTTTACAGTGTGAACAAAAATTGCGTATTGTTTAACCCTTGTGTTGTCCTCCGGGGTCAAAAACAGACAAAAAACGTCTGGAAAAAGGGACAAAAATGTCAAATCTTTAAGTTTTCACTAACATCACCTTACTACTAGTTTTACAGTACTTTTTGGAATTCATGGTCAATTACCCTCACTTATATAGATTTATACCTAATATTTGAGTTAAAAAAAGCTGAAATTATGAATTGTTTTGACTAATAGTTAATAGAGAAATGAAAGTGATCAATTGTATTTGCAAAGAGCATTGGAAGGAATCCAATCCATTTTTTTATGGTAATTGGGTTAAAAAGAACCCATATTTCATATATAGACATTTTTTAAAGGGGTCAAATTTGACCCGAGGACAACAGGAGGGCTAATTAGCAAATCATGTGACAAAGAAAATTAAGAAAAAAAAAGATTCTACACATGTCATAATGCAACCAAAAGCATATTTTTTTAAAACAAAATCCATATTTTTTATAGTATTACCAACCATGAGGAGTAAACTACTTCTTCAGATACAGTATAAGGGGGCCACTAAGGTCTATATAAAAGAGACTTCAGATACAGTATTAGGGGACCAATAAGGTTGGTCTATATAAAAGGGACTTCAGACACAGTATTAGGGGACCTCTAAGGTCTATATAAAAGAGACTTCAGATACAGTATTAGGGGACCACTAAGGTCTACATAAAAGCATCCAAAAAGCACCATGTCATGGGACCTTTAAGTCAGCGGACGGCTGAAATAAAGGAGGACATTCACATCAAATGGCAGAAAGCAGGGAACTGCACAGGTTTCACCTCAGGTGAAACTTTTCTTTCTTTTTTTTTGGCTGCATTAATACGATAAAACGGCAATCATCACTAAAGTTAAATCAACAGAAATCACTATATTGTCCAGTCTTGCCCTCAGCAATATCAGTAATGTGACTTTGTTTATTGTTGGTTAATTCGTGTGGTATTTAACAGGAATCAGGTGGGAGTTCAACATCTACTGTTTGACATTGTTTGCGTTGGGGGTTTAACTTGGGCATGCCTATGCTTTGTTAGGTTCAGTGTGCTTCCTAAAAATGATATGTGGAGTAGCCAGACCCTCCTTTGGCACACTTTGGAGAAAGAAAGTTTAGGAGATCCCTGACAAATGACAGTTTGCAACATAAGGGAAATGCAGTATAAGCATTTTATTTGTTCCTTTATTCAAGACTGACCCTTAATGTTAGGTATTATGAATGCATTGTCAGGGTCGTCGCATCCACAAGGTCAGACATCTTCAACAGGGGTCCTGTGATCCCTAGGGGCCGCCAAATTATTACATTTTATTTTTATTTTTTAAAAGTTCCTTTTTTTTATTGAAATGAATCCAACACATTGTTAAGCAAAGATAAATTGGCCTATTTGTGAAATAAAATTACATATTGGAGATAAGCTTACTATGGGTAACTATGGTAGCTTACCAGCCGTACAGCTACACTATTAAGATTCACTGTCCCTTCCACGTGTATGTTTAATGTTAATACATGATGCATACATGGTGATCATTTATTTCCATAATTTCAACCCAGTTTAATATGCAATTCAGTTGTATACAATATATGTAGTGGGGGAGTCCTTACTGGGATCTCTTCAACTAAGGGGTCTTTGGCCTAAACCCCTCCTCTAGGTCAAAAGAAAATGGCCAGGGTCAGATAAACCAAGGAACAAGTTGAAAAGATACACTCTTGCTCCAAGTTAGGATATTTCCGACGGCCCTTGAAGGCGGCAGCGTGTTGTGCCTTGCCTCAAGCAGTAGCTAGATGGCGTCCGTGCCCAGCCTTCTCCGCGCCACTGAGACAGCTGAGTCACACACACATTTAGCTAGAGTAGAGCAAGATAAGTAGATAGCTAGTGTGCGAAAAAGAGTCTACAGTCGAGAAATTCTAGTAAGTACACTGATTTGGACCCCAACTGCTTCTGACACGACGTCGAAAGATGCTGACGATAACACTGAAGACCCTCCAACAGCAGACGTTCAAAATAGAAATAGACCCAGAATTGACGGTGAGTAACGTTTTAAGTTAACAGGGCAGAAGTAAACACGGTCAGGCCGGGAGGGCTGCCATATGGACTGTAGCATACGTGAATGTTACGCTAGCCGCCTTAAATGCTGCTCAATTCTTTAAAGGAGATAGGCGAATTATTTTGGTCAATGGGACAAATATGCGTAAATTGGGATCTAACAACAGTAACTGAGTTCATGCGAGGAAACTGGTTTAAGCCTTAGCTCGTGTAAAATCGGAATTGAGCTAGTTTCCCTTCAAAGTAAAAGCGTAAAACAACTGTAAACAAGCATCTCAAAGCACACCATACACTATCTAAACAAAACACCGTAACTAAAGTTACGTTTTTATTTGCTAAATATAGTGAAATGTATAGTGAATAATTCTACTCGGTCTTTCTATCTTGGTATTCGTTAGGGGACGTTACAGTGTATGCGCGACATGGAGGGTTTATATTGAAAACACCTACCGGAAATGTTCTTTAAACTTTCTCTTAGCTTGACAGTGTGTGACTTGTGTCTTGTCTCACCATGAATGACGGTGCAATATTGTAAACCTCCTATCTTTAATATAGCAAAGGAGATATATGAATAGTAAGTCTTTGTAAGAGCTAAGAACACAGTATTTCGAAATGTACTATCATATAGCAAGTAACATGGAGTACTTTATATCAGGTGTGTTGAGCTAATAATGGTTCATGTGAAGTGTCATCACGTGATTCATAATGACCATAACAGCCATGGCACTCCACAACGAACACTAACACCAACTTATTACCAATACATTCACACTTATTTTTGGAATTCATGGTCAATAAACCTCATTTATAGGAAATTATACATCAATTTGAAATTATGATTTATTTCGACTAGAGGAAGCTATGTTAATGGATAATCACAGGTGTGTGTATGTCCAAATTTTGTCAGGAGACTGTTACAAAACCATTTCCTTTTTTTCAAATGCTATACAATTGAATACTCAAAATTCAATGAAAGTAGTCATCAAGTACTATCAATTGTACCTACTTTTTGGGTAATTTGGTTACCCATATTTCGGATAGTTTCGGATTTTGGGGGCCGATATTATCGGCCAATATTAAGCATTTCCCGATCTATCGGCATCGGCATTTATGTCGGATTTAAAAACATTAATAAAATATAATATTCATTCATCAAAATCCTTTATAATGACAAATAAATGATTCTGATAAACGAATATTTAAAAAAATAGAAACGGAGAGTCAACCATGTTATTAGCGTTGGCGTTGTTTTTGTTCAAAGGACTTTAAGTTTAATTTCTTAAGTTTGTATTTTTATACATTTTATTAATCAGAACTTGAATATATTTTGATGTTCTGTTGTGACAATAAAACAAATTATTTTTATACTATTTTAGTGAGAACTCAAATAACAACAAATAACTAATGTTGAGGAAATATGTTTGTTTTGTAACACTTTTCTGGATTTTTTAAATAAAAATATATTGGCATATTGGATTTTTAAATAACCAAATATTCGTATCTGGGGGGGGGGGGG
>NC_048415.1:27619443-27639107 GCF_013103735.1 Etheostoma cragini
GTCTGGGTGGTCCTCTACCAGAAAGATTATGTTGAAGAAAAATATGTCTTACTTTCTTAATTACTTAAAAGAGGGCGGCAATCATCAAGACATATAAATCAAATAATATTATTCTAATTTGAAATTTGGGGGGCACAAACAGGATTTTGGAAAGTGGGGGGGACATGTCCTCCCTGTCCCCAGTTGAAGTTACGCCCTAGACGGCAGCAACAGTCAGGCCTTACACTGACTCTAAATTTAGGTTAAGGTGCGGCACCTAAGTCAAATGAATGTAAAATAATTCGGGGGCATCAAAACTAGAAACTAACTAAATTATTTTTGTCAGAACTCATGGTTGTAGTTGGTCTCTGGTGGACTTATTCAGCAAGTTCTGTATTTAAGCTTTTTGATTGTTTTATTTGTTTATTTATTACCTTCTCTAGCTTTTCCAACATTTTAGACACAGATGATGTAATAATAATGGTCCAAAATGAGGTCAAATGGCATTTTTCCCTCATTTTTTGTTAAATGTAACATTTTCTGTAGGGATGTGGACCTTTGTTGTCCTCAAACTGAGGGAAAACACTGAACCCTCCCACTAACATCATTGCTTCTTTTGTCTATGTTTGTCAGGTCAAAGCCCTGAAGGAGAAAATAGAGAAGGACAGAGGAAAAGATGCATTTCCTGCTACAGGACAAAAACTCATCTATGCAGGTGAGCCAGACAATGACTTTAACGGTGATACAGATAAAACACACATTTAATTATCATATTCAGTTTGACATTGCCCAAACAAAAGCTTGGTTTGTGTTAAAATTATGCATCGGGTCAACTCTCATTATCTCTTTTTATACTCCCCTTTAAAAATCATACCTTACCGGCAGTGCTTAGAATTCGCTTTGGCTAAATGGATGTGAAGCTAACCTAACCATTGGTTAAAATGACTGCAAACACACTGAAAAAGGATGTTGATGAGGCCATGGCGTAGGAGCCAAAATGGGCTCCTAGGTGTCCACATGTAGAAAATGATAGACTGAAAAACAACACAACTCTCCACTCGAACACCCCATGCTTTGTTGCTTACATAAAGCACTAAATCTTGCAAATGATGAGTGTTCTCAGGCTGGTTATGATTAGTCCACAGTTTGATTTTAGATGATGAATAAAATAGGTAAAAGTCCATATATTAATGTTCAGAGGTCAAACTAAAAAAGGGCAAAGTAAGAATTGTTAGGCCCTGCCTATCATTTACCCACTTTGAATTGATTCCCTAAAAGCTTCAAAGATTCACGACAAGACAAAACCAATTTTGAGCATAGCGGGGGAAGCTGCAGCGGTAATATGGTCGAGCGACCTAGAGAGTGACCGAAGAGAGCGAGCGTCGTCAAAACAAAGCAGCGAATCAGAGAAATAAAATGTTTTCACCAATTCATCATTCATCAAATGCAGCTCTGGCAGGTATGCAACATGACGACATGAATTTGCATGAACATACACGCCGACTTTCTTAAGCCAAGTGGCGTGTTATCTGTGGGCATTTTGAGCTATCCGCGTGTATGTGTATGTGTATGTCAGCGGAATTAAACTTACATGCGAGAGAAAAAGCAATGGTTGAGTTTAGGAAACGTGACGCACGGGTTGGGTTTAGGGAAAGAAGAACGGGGATGCCATCTCCGGTCTCCTGGGTGAAAATCCTGTGTTTTACCCATCCACTACCCCAACCAACCTCCCCACGTGGATTTTTGTCCTTTTATACTACTTGCTATGGCGTAATGTAAGTCAATGGGGGCCTAATGGTGTTGATAAACACTCTAAAATGTGAGTATGCGTCTTGAAAACACACCAATAATGGCATACAAATTGGCATATCATACATACGCCACTTCATGAGATCAGTCTGCACTATCACTCACAGTATCCACATTCTATTTGAAGCTTCATAAAAGCCTGTAGGTCGAAAGATAGGACGAAAGGAAAGAGGAGTTGTGCTATGATTATGTTCTACTGTTTTCATTGTTGCGTCGGTGTAAACTGACAGCTTCCATTGCAAGTAGCAGCAGATTGACTGAGACTGGCAGTCAATCTTTTCATCGAAGCATCAAATATTCAACTATTCAGGGTCACCGCCACTTAACACAACACAGTACTAGAAATTGCTACGGAGGATAATAGCTTATCCACTGTGTACCTGTTACTGCCCCATGTTAGTGTCTCCCTATAATTGGGACTATCCTGGCTTCTTATTCAAAAAATCGTGTCTTAAATATTGTCTCATTTGCGGTTTATGCTTGAATGTTGCAGGGAAAATCTTGAACGATGACACCCCGCTGAACGAGTACAAAATCGATGAGAAAAACTTTGTGGTGGTCATGGTTACCAAGGTTAGTGTCTCTTTGGATTTTTTTTTTTTTTCTTTACAAAGTAATGTCCTACTTTACTGCTGCTCTGAGTATTCTTTTAACAGAAATACAGTTTTTTATTCAGAAATTAATTCCAGTCTCTTACTTTTGGGATTACGGTTACTATTAAGAGAACGTCAGTGTCTTCCTCCGTAGACATTTCAAAATAAAAGCCTCCCACCAGCTCAAAGGGCATCCCATTCCTGGTAGGCATCTATTTGAACAGTTAACTTCTTCTTAACATCTAATTGTAACTGTTAAAAAATGAACAGTTACAGGAAGTACAGCATTTCTATGACAGGAGCTTGTTTAGCAATGGCTGCAAAAAATGAACAGTAGAAGGGTTTGAAAACGAATAGTTTTTTCAAATTAATTTTTTCATTATGTTTTGTACTTATTTGGACTACGGTGGACTTCACCAAATGTCGGACCGCGCTTCGACATTTGGTTATGAGAATAAATAAATGGTTATTATTATGAGAATAAATAATAATCTTCATGGTCTGTCCTGTCCCCCCCCCCCCCCGACGGTCATAGCTAGAGATCATCTGTGCAGCTTATACAGTTAACACGGCTAGAGCTTCACTCACTTGAGCCATCCAATTGATTGTTTAAAGTGAAAGGGGGTTGCTCAAAGCCCTGTTTGCACTTTTTCTAAAAGAGACTTTTCTATTTGACAATCTCCAAGATCTCCATTTTGTTCTCTTCGGCATCACCTAGGGCTGTAAGTGTTAATTGAGAGAGTGGAAAAAAAAACTTGTACACTGCTTTACATACAAATGAGTTCAAGAGTGAGTTTGTTGTATTTGCTCCACCTACCCACTCTGGCAGAGCAACAACTGCTAGCGTGGGTGATGGAAAACACGTCACTAAATGTGCCTACGCTTATGGTTCCTCCTGGGAACGTCGCCACACACACTCAGTTCCCTTTCGACCAGGAGCAGTGCTTAACCTCGCTGCGGCACAGGTTTCCCCCCTCGATATTTTTCCCCCTGCCAATCTGAATTTGTCTTTTCCCGTTTACTAACATACATGTATTTGAGAAATAATGTCTTATGGGGTCCACCAGAAGTTGAGGACTCTTTATTTGTTCAGCTCTTATTTTAATCCCAGCGTTTGTGTAAATTAGGATTATACTAGTCCAGTGATCTTCAACGTTTTTTAAGACAAGGATCCCTTAACTAAAAGAGAGACAGAGCAGGGACCCTCTACTACATATTGTTTACAATTAATTTGTATCAACTGGGCCTACAGTAACATGTAGGGCGGCCTAAAGTCTTAATACAGACCTTTTTACTGCACAGAATACTTATTTTATAAACTAGCCTTAACATTGTTCGTCAATAAATGTTAATAAGATGAGCGCTGCCCAAGGTGATTGTGATTGGTTAAAAGAAAATGCAAACAACCCCTGACCATTTATTCTCCTATCCAGGAATGTTGTGTGGACTAGTTGCCAGACCTTCCTACACAACGCTGTGGAGATAGAGCTGGCAATATGAGACTACAATAATACTGACATGGAAATATAACTGTGGAATTTACAAACTTAACGGCCTAGTTGAGCGAAATGAACAATGTATTGCTGCCACCTTTAATCATTATATCCATACCACTTTGATCAATTCCCAAATCTCTTTTTAGCCTAAACCAGCCCCACCTCCACAAGCAGCACCTCAGCCAACAGCCCAACCAGCTGTGGCTCCAGCACCAGCACCACCCTCTGCTTCAGGCCCCGCACTCGCCTCTGGCACAACACAAGAGCCATCCACACCGACGCATCCAGCGTCTGCACCCACATCTACCCCACAGTCGGTGCCTTGCTCCCCGCCTCCAGTGCCAGAAAACACCACCCGGGCGTTTGTTGAAACAACAGCAGCTCTGGACTCAAACACAACCCCGGGCTCAGCTCCAGCCTCGGCTCCAGCTGCTACTCCAGCCTCGGCCTCAGCTCCAGCTCCCAAAGTTGCCCAGACAGCCCCGGCCTCGGCCCCTGCAGACCGCCCCACCGCCACACCAGACCCGACCCAGCCAGAAGAAAAGCTAAGGGAAGACCCAGAGAATGAGCCATCTGCCACTGAAGAAGTCCACTCCATTGCTGCCAGGTTCGAAGAAACCTTTTGTTTATGTACAGTGAAGGGTTATATTCATCATCTGGTTGTCCAAGACACCTTTTCAAAGTATCACAGAAGATTTAGAAAACCTGGGTTAGCTAGGAAAGCTCGAATTGTAATAATGGAAACCTGGTTTAGGTGGTTAAGGTAATTTGAATGTTCTAATGGCAAAAAAAAAACCTTAAAGAATAACTTGAAGCGTTTTCATCATGGACCCTATTTTCCTATGTTTTTGTGTCTAAACGACTGAAGGGAACAACAATTATCGGTCCCGATTGGTCTTTGATTGGCTGTCTAACGTTGCACGTCACAGAGGCAGGCAGAAAAAATTGCAAAAACTTTGTAATTTCTCCGATCCTTTCTTCTGGTTCATGACCAGATGACATAATTACATTCCCATCAGCCATAGTACTTTGTGTTTAATTCTAATTAGCCAGCATGCTCACATGCTAATTGAAGTTGGTGAACATAATGACCCCACCCAACCCCACCCCCCAATTGTGGCCAGCCTAAAGCACGCCACAATAAAATCATCACTTAATCATGCTGTCCAAGTATTTTATATATAAATATACCACACCTGTGAGGTGGATGGATTTTCTCGGATAGTAGAAGTGCTCACTAACACAAATTTAGACAGATTTGTGAACCATATTTTAAGAGAAATAAGTCTTTTTTGTACATGGAAAAAGTCTTAGATCTTTGAGTTAAGCGCGTGAAAAACAGAGGCAAAAACAAAAGTGTTGCGTTTTATAATTTTGTTCAGTGTACCCGCTGAACATCTGCATGTTAGCATTGCCACTGTGGGCATATTAGCATTGAGCAGCCTCACAGAACTAGGTTGACTTCTACTTGTTTGTTTGAGTCTCTTTCTTGAACCTCAATTGTCTTGTTTCTCTGTTAAAATGTATGCTTATTGTAATTGTTTCTTTGTAATGTTGATTTTTTTTCTTTTCTTCCAAAGCCTTGTTGATGAACTGGGTCTCCTTGAAGAAGCAGCGTCAATACTGGGTAATGTATCTATGATGTAGCTTCCCTCTGTCATAAATCCAAAGCATATTTCTGTGCTGCTTATATTTAGCTTTTGCTTTAAACCCTTAGTGCCTGGTTCATGTTTGAATGAAGTAGATAGTATGCCATGTCTTTCAACCACATCAAAAGACAAGTGTTTCTTCCTGTTCTCCTCCCTCCATCATCCCACTCTGAGACCAGGGCCCCTATTTTAACGATCTAAGTGCACGGCGCAGGTGTGTTCAAAGTCCAAATCCACTATTGCTAGTTTGACAGCAGAAAAAAGGGTCAGTGTGCCAGGCACATGATTCAAAAGGGTTGTACTTGGTGTTTTCATTAAGTTATATTACCATCAGTTATTTACCTGAACATACCTTCCTGTAAGACCAGCACGCCCATGGACACATGTTCATTTGCTATTTAAACGAAGTCGGTGAAGGACGGGAAGTTGACAACTGCGTCGGTCTTAAACTAGCAAAGACACTTGCCCTGGGCTTTGTGCTATGCCGGGTGCAAGATAGGGCCCCAGAAGTGTATGCAAGTTTTGGATACTCCAAATACAGCAAAAATGCTCTACCAGGGCCACGTTCAGCCCCGACGAAATGTACCAACACATGTTTTTGTTTTTTAACCCAAAGTTGTTGCACACTGTTTCACCCTGTTCCGAGAAAACATGTTCAACCAGGGAACCGTAACATAACAGTTTAGAGATTGAACGTGTCCCTGCTTCCGTTGTCTCTCTCCTGCCCCTCCTGTTTTTTCCACAGTGACAGGTCCAGCCTATGAGAACCTGGTGTCAGAGATTATGTGCATGGGTTATGAGCGAGAGCAGGTAGTTGCGGCGCTCCGAGCCAGTTACAACAACCCGGACCGGGCAGTGGAGTATCTACTCATGGTGAGGATTTAACCAGCACGTGTGTTTATTCCCAGCCCCGTCTGCCACTGAATGCTAGAGCGTGAAGTAAATGTTTGTGAAATGCAGGGTATTCCAGCAGAGGCCAGTGATCTGCCCCCTCCGGAGCCAATTAGACAAAGTGCTCCAGCCAACCCCCCCACCCCTGCTACACAAGAACCACTGCAGCCCCCAGCAGCGTTAAACCGTAAGAGAACACCTTTGTCACTTTTATTTATGTAGACTACATGTATATAGGAAAGGACTGTCCTATATGGTTACTCCAAGAAAATGTACACTACCAGTAACCCCCCCCCGTTTCCTCCCCAGCAGGGCCGGTGTCTCGCAGCCAGCCCTCCCCTGCTGGAGGAGGCTCCGCCCCCACAGAGAACCCTCTGGAGTTCCTGAGGAACCAACCTCAGTTCCAGCAGATGAGACAGATTATCCAGCAGAACCCGGCCCTCCTACCAGCCCTTCTGCAGCAGCTAGGCAGAGACAACCCCCAGCTGCTGCAGGTACCACACCAGCACACCCACCGTGCTACAGTGGGTTTCTGCCGGAGATGAAAGTTTGTCTGTTTTTCTGTTGTACCACTTTCACACCACCTACCAGGGTCGGGCTATGGATGTCTGATAAGGGTTCAACCCTCCTTTTGGAAATTCCAACCAAGCCGATTGACATGGGTATATCCCTGGTCATGGACAATTGGACTCATTTTTTAAAAAAGACGGAGAAAAAGAAAGAGAGATTTGCGCTACCTCAGCAGCCGCACTGGACTGCTGCCGGGTGCCAGAGAGAGAGAGTTATTTTTGCTGGGTTTTTACAGGCAGTTTTGCCTGTTAAACTCTGCTACCGCTCCGCTGGCAGACTAGCGAACATCTGGGTATCCACTGCCAGGGGACTGTTCAGAAACGAATTGAACTCTCTGCTGCTTTTGAAGCTGCCTGTAATAATCCTAGTTCCAAAGAGTCTATGGTGAAAGCACAGTGAGACGTTGACAACATTTATGTTTTTTCAAAACGGCAAACATAGTGACTGACGACCTGTGACGACTGCCCAAATGTCATTTCCAACCAAACACATAATGTGTCCTTTTTTTTATTTATTTATTTGACCCAGGTTGTGCGCAATTCCCATTGAAATCTACCCTAATCTACCCTGATCAAACCCACCTGGCGACCTTGGTCACAAAGCTGAGTAGGTGGAGGAGGGTTACCCCATTCAAACATATAGTCAACCCCGGTATAACCCTGGTAGAGCCATCTGTATAAAAGGGGTATTAGTAAGAAATTTCCAAAACCTCTGATCAGAGTGGTAAGAGATGATCTGTGAGCTGCATTTCATTACAGCCACCATTTTGTAGAGTACAGTATTCTTTACAAGAGGTGTGTCTTATTCCTCAAACCCATTTTATTGCTACTTCAAGAGCATTTTGAAATGGACCCTTTAATGTGAAGGTGGCAGTCACTTGAAAACATTATGAAAAGCATCAATCAATCAATCAAAATGTATTTATATAGCACTTAACAGCAATCGGCAGGTATCCGAAGTGGTTCACATCAGAAAACAAGAATAAAACAACACATCATACTACAAAAAGAAGGAAACAGAAAACTGTATTATCCAAAAAGGTTACATAGAAACAGGAGGGTGAAATTGTCCCACCAGTACTAGTTATTAAAGCCATCCTAAACAAATAGGTTTTGAGTTTGGACCTAAAAAGAGCAACATCTGTAATAGTGCGAAAATCCCCCCACACTAACACTTTTAGTAATATACTACTTGATACATCTATTTAATCTAAATACAAAAAAAGTATGTATTTAAATATTTAGAAATTGTGAATGATCTACTTATTTGACCAAATACTGATAAATACATGATAAACCCATGTCTCCTACTGTTTGAATGACTTTTGCAATTAGCGGTTTGGTGTTTGCCTGTTTATTTGCTGAAATGTAGTATTTATATCGTTTGTATGTGTTACTTGCAGCAAATCACGCAGCACCAGGAGCGGTTTGTGCAGATGCTGAATGAGCCACGAAGCGGAGACACGGAGGGGGACGGGGCCGAGGCTCAGGGGTCACCACAAACCAACTACATCCAGGTCACCCCGCAGGAAAAGGAGGCCATTGAGAGGGTCAGTTACCAGTGTCTCTATTTGTATGGAAGCAAATAAGAGACATGCGTATTCAAATTTGAACAGTCACTGAATACTTGATATTGAAATATTTTACTTTAAAAGCCATGTTTCGGAATATATTTGTTCCGATGTCACTTCTATGAAATCCCATTATTAGTGTGTATTGTTTCAACGGTCACATATTCAGATCTAAAAATGTGTAGTTTCAGGCTAAAAAAAATTACATTATTTAAAATGGTCAAATTGAGATATTAAAGCTGAAAGACTTCACATAGAAACGATTCACATAGCAACATCAGCAAATACTTATGTCTTTTATTTGCTCTCATTGATTTGTCCTGTTGTCTGGAAAATTGCACAACTTGCGCTTTGATCAAAATAGGGTTACATTTGCTTAAATTGGCATTTGCAAGTACACAAACCTATAGCAGAATATATGTATTTTTTCAAAAAGAAAAGATTAGTATACTGAAGGTAAATATTCATGCATCTGTATTTGTCTTATTTGGATTATAGTGTATGAAGTAAATCTGTTAAATTTGTAAAATCTGGGTATTGTGGTTATATGGCCAGCTTATTCTTTATAACAGACCATTTCTAGGTAAAACGTTGCCATCCATTGCAGAGCGTTGCCATGGACGCAGTTCCGAGCACTCACCATGTGGTCCTGCATCACCCTGTCGGGGTTGTATTTGCTACAATGACCGCATTGCTCTAGTCTGCATTATTCCTTACTTACTATCTGGTGTTCCTATATCCTGCTGTGATTATACATTGTTAAAGAAAGATAGACCACACATCTCCACTTTCTCCCACTGTAAAAAAAGAAAAAGTTAAGCCAAAATATAGATACGGATGCCATCATCCATTGGAGCTGCAGTATTGAAGTCCCGCCCATACACCTGCCTGCCCAAATGCTGTTAATCACAGCTGTCAATCATGACGTTTCACTCCATTTTTATAGGATCACCCTGCGACAAACCGCTGAATGTCTTTTTACTGCTGCGAGTGACAGCTCATAACTGTACGCACCCTTGCAAGTAACTGTCTCAGACACAGCACAACTGTTTTGTATGTGTGTAACATGAGCATGTGTGTTGTGTTCCAGTTAAAAGCGCTGGGCTTTCCAGAAGGCTTAGTCATCCAGGCTTACTTCGCCTGCGAGAAGAATGAGAATCTAGCTGCTAACTTCCTGCTACAGCAAACGTGGGACGACGAGTAACCACAACCTCACCTGACACATCACCGTTCAACAGAGGGCCGCAGAATAGATGACCGCCCTACACCAGGTTCCACCAGGGACGAACAGGAGAGGGAGAGGACTGTTCTTTTTATGCCATGTGACTGTGGTCTAATTATGGGGGCGATGGTGATCGCGAAGACATGCTGTTGAAAGTTAGCTGTGCTGCCTACCCTTCCATTCAGCCGTGACGATCATCATAGCAGCTCAAGTTGAGCCGCGCCTCACCGCTGATATCATAAATGCTGCCGCTTGTGCCGAGCGATCACACTGAGAGAAGTCCTGCTAGGAAACCGAACAAAACTCTGCATCACCTTCTCAGGCCGACAGGTTTTGATATACAGGGTTTCCTCTGCAGTCAGCACACAGACTGCCTGCAGAAGATGTGTTAAACTTTGACAACTGTACATATACAGTTTATACTACGGTGGCCATCGGGGCCAAACGCACTGCAACCTGATCAAACACGCCAAAAAAGACAAAACAGTAGCAAATTATAAAAACATCTACATTCATTTGACAACACATGCTCATGATTTTAGCCAACGTGCTGCAGTTACAGAAACAATGCCAAAAGAAAAGCACACAAACTCCAACAACAGAAACGATGCAAAAATAAAAGCACACAATGGCTGAAAATAAATGCAACTAAAAAACGTTGCATCCAGATTACACAACGGCCTCTAGGGGGAGCGCTTAGTGGAACAGCTGGATTTTGTGTGTCTTTGCAGCGTGTTTGCTAAATGCTGCGCATGTGTTGTCAAAATTATGGAGGTGTTTTCTTCATTTGCTTGCGTTTGGTCTATTTGCGCGTTTCATTAAGTTGTGGTGCGTTTGCACCTGTTGGCCACCGTAGTATACACTACGCATGGGTGGCAAATTCACTTCACTAAAGGGCCGTACTGGAAAATAAGAATCACATCAAGGGCCAGACATGTCTAGTTTATTGACATGCTTTTCCTTGATTCAAAAAGTAAAATACCTTTTGACTGTCTAACTGCCCCACGCAGTTTTGTTTCTTTTTCCGTCTTTTTTTTGTGGCGTCCTCTGACATTGTAGTCAATTTGTTACTTTTTTTTACACTTTTGTTGCATTGTTGTTCGACATAAAGCAAAGTTAGAAAAAAAGTTCCTTAGCCATCATTGAATTTAGCAAAACAAGAAGCACAGTTTCCTGTCTTTTTGGTTTAGCGCACAGGTAGGCTTGTCAAAATCTATTGTGAACCTAAACTGATATTTGGCCCAGATCAAAATCCGGGAGGGGCCGGATTTTCTCCCCCGGGCCTTGAGTTTGACACCCCTGCACTACATGACTTAAAAACAACATGCGTTTGCCAACCTTTCATCTTGAGTTCACCTGAAAATGTGATGCAAATTGTTGACGTCACGGTTTGAGAGCTAGCATTGCTTTATATTGAAGTTCAGGTCTGATCATTTCATTTATTCTGCCTCTGTATTATCTTCAGTAAAAATAAAAAAAATCCCAAGCACTCAAAATATCTTAGCTCCAACTAGCACAACTTTTGGTAGTGTTTGGACCTTGCAATAAGCATGCAGATGTGATTGACATCTGCATGCTTATTGAAATTGCTGCAGATGATTGGAAACTTTTCAGCCCATTCCTGCCAGAGAAAAAGCTAAATCAGATGAAATGTTAGGAATGGAAATTCAACAGGTTAAGATATTAACTTATTATTTAGACTTACTATCTAAATTTTGTTGGTGTCATTATTTTGACTTAATAAAAAATAATACAAAATGTTGACTTGGTATATACAATTTTGGTTTAGGTCAATATTTCACTTTGTATCTTGTTTGACTTACTTTGAATAAGTCAAAATAAAACATTTGACTTTGAAAGTCTTTATTTTATTATTTTGACTCACCATGAGTAGATATTTCTTTTTATTACTCTAAACTTTTTCCTGATCTTTAATAACACCTTTTTGTGGCAGAAAGGGGCTTCCAAAAACTAAAGATGTTCAAAAATCTGTCCCAACATGTTGCACTCTATTAGGAACATAAAATGAATTAGTGGTGCAGTCACAGTATTTTACCTCTTGTCAAGGTGATGTGTACTGTGGTTATATTATATTAGGTATATTATATCTTGTGGGAGAAGAGGTGCCCACCCAAATGCAGCACTGCTTTAGTTGTCATTGTGGTCTTTCACTGTGAATGTGTTTGTTTGGGTATTTTGCAGATGAGGGAATTTGAAGGTTGATTATGAAGTGCCACATAGCATGCCTTGTGAGCTAAATATCTGACTTTAGAAAAGAAAAGTTGTGTTATAAATACTTACTTAGCTGGAATAATTGAGCATAGTTCACTTCCACCATCTGTTTCTGTTCCATTTGTCTCATATCACATCTATGCATCTTAAAGCCGTAAGACTTCCTTCATGCCTTATGGTTGTTAAACACTTGAACATGTTTCATTTTAAAAATGGGGTTGTATAGTTTACAATAAAGTATTTCATTATTGATAATTAATCAGTTATTGTTTCAAAAGTGGACTAAAGGGAATAAGTGCTAGGAGCCAAAACACTTTTTTTCAGCTTTAAGCATGTAGTTTGCAGTCTCTCCTTTTACTTCTCTATATTATGTTTTAATTGAAAATGACTGGAAGTGTTGTATTATATTGTATATTGGATATACAAACTCTGGGGGGGAAAGGCACTTTACTGGGACAAATGCTATTCTTTAGTTGTTAAGGGTTGTTGGATGCATGGGATTGTTAGTTATTTATAGCATGGCAGTGGGCTGGAATGATGTGTGGTATTATCTCAGTTTATCTGTTTTATCCTTTCTGTCTGTTTTTGTTTTGGGGTTTATAAAAAAAACTGGTAGAGGTTATGCTGAATAGTTGTGAAAAAACATTTGTTTAAGCATTGTGTAAAATAAATGGCTTTTACAAAGTGGGTGAGGCAGCAGGTGATGTTTTATCATGAATGATCTTAGTGCAAGCACTAGGTTACATACTGTATTTCCCTGCAGGTACACTTATCAGATTGATTTTAACGTGTGATGTAGACAAGCAGTGAAATAATAGCGTGATATATGTTGTTATCACATTAAAAATCACATTATTCCTTAAACAAGCTCTGACACACCGGCGACAAGTATTAGGATTTGTAATTGTACATTTCGACATTTAACCTCAATGTGTTTCCGGTACGAAATTAATACAATGTAAACCAACTTAAGCCGGGAGTGTTTGGGTGGGTAATATTAGTGCCGAATTAAAAAGCGTACCCTAACGAGCAATCACAAGTTAAACATGATCTTTTGGGATTCATTAATTCATGATTTTGCAAGTAGGCAACATTAAATTAGAAGATTCTTTAGTGGAGTTCAACAGCTTTCTGTGACATAGGGTTGTCCCACATCCTGTAAGTCTATGGTTTGTCCGCCAGGGGCGTGTTGCCTTGGAGAGGGAGGAGGAGGGTGGGTGCGTTCCCGCAGCAACAGGGAAGATGGCAGCTCTCACATCTCTCACCCAGGTAAAGGCGCAGCAATTTAAAACCACACATCTAAAAGCTAAGATAATTAATAACATTAAACATTACTACTTATGTAATGCCACTGCATTTCAATTTGACTCTGGAAAGAGCACGAGCTCGCTTTAAAATACAGCTAGAAAAAAAACGGGTGGATTAAGGCCTATTGCAGTACCGTTATGTTGCGGTCTGGTTAGCCTCAGCTGATACTAGCTAGCTGTGTAGCTAGCTATTTACCCGCGACCTATCTTACAATAAACGTACCAATTATACATTTAAAAGTTTTAAGTACCGTGTACACTGTATACAAAGTTAGGGGGCAGACCGGCCATCGCTCATATATTTAATAAAGCAGCAGAAACTCAGATAACGTTCAGTCCTTTAGCTAGCAAACCTTAGCTAACCTAGCCCTGATGCCAAGTAGTGTGATGATGGAGATAAACATGCTCGGCTATAGCCTCACGAGCTGGCTAACTCCAGCTAACCTGGGCTATGCTCTGGTTAATGATGCTGATGTGAGTTGGCTCTTGGTAGTCATGTTTACTGGTTACCAAGTAAATGTTAAGGCTGATGAGCAGAGCACCCAGGGTCGGGATGGTCTCGCCTGCTTTGCTTGCGCAACAGTCATGTAATAGCATGACTGTGGCAATGGCAGTGTAGTTGGTTTGTGATATCTTTGTTAATGATTGGGAGCAGCAGGGCTTGGGCGCCCCTCTAGCGGAAACGCTATTAGCATTAAATGAGCTCTATAGTATCTAGGCTTAGCTAGCTAGTTAGAGTCAGTGCGTACTCACAGTGTCTATTTTGGTATTGGGCAGCTCATTTTAAGTTTTGACTTAAAAATGAAACTACACTGCTAACATGCTTTCAGTACTTACTTATATGGGTTAATTTATTGTGCAATAACATTACCTCTCTGCCACAGTTGTCAAGTGGGAACCCTGTATATGAGAACTTTTACAGACAGGTAAGATGTTTAGTCAAAGTATAATAAGTATGACACTAATTTATATTAGTAACAAAAGGGCAGCTCACATGTTTGAGTGAGTCTAAAATGAAGTGCATGAATATAAAATACAGTACACTCAGACTGTGTGTGTTTGCTCTAAGGTGGACCCTGGGAATACAGGGAAAGTGGGACCAACAGAAGCTGCCTTGTTCTTAAAAAAGTCTGGACTACCTGACATTACATTGGGAAAGGTAGGTTGTGGCAAAAGTCACACTGTTTTCTGTGTACTGGCTGATGGTGTCAATGTTTCTTAACATAAAGTTGGAGAGGTATGTTAGGTTTGTTTTTATACAGTGGTTTGTTGTAGTTTGTAGATCACACGTGGTCTTGGTACAGTTGTGGATTGTGTGCAGGGCCAGATTAACCATTCACTGTACCTCTGGACAATAACATTTATGTGCCCTTCCCGGAAAGAAACCCATTGCATTATAGTCACCATTATCGAGTGTATTTTAATAATAAATATCTTATCAAGTGCATTCAAGAGAAATTAAACCACCATCCACCATTGTTCATCATGGCTTTGTTGAAAAAAACTGTTTACTTGTAACTTAATCGATTTACGGCAACCAATATACTGCCAGCTGGTAGCAGTTATTGGTTCTAGTAAAATCCTAATGTGCATCCCTGTATAGGCATGTTTTAGTAATTACAGGCCAACCTTCCACACTAAGGCATATTGTGTTATGGCTCAATTTTGATTTAGCTGATGGACCTTACATACTGGCCTTTTTTCTTGACTTCAAATATACAAACTGGTCCACAATATCCTCCTAATAAAAACCTCTAACAAGTTCATGTTTGATGGCAAGGAATGAAAGTAAAGAGCTGTATCTGTGACATTGTGGTCAGAGAGTCTGCAGTTATTAGGGCTGGGTTGGTTTTACTTTGTTCCTATTTCATTCTTTCACGATACATGGGTGCTGATTTGATTTATTCAGATTTTCATGTATTGCGATTCAAGAAATACAGCGATTCGATAGTTCAATCAATCTGACATTTATTTCATTTGTAAAAAAAGAACATAACATGGATATCCTGCGTTTTCTTCTGTATCTCTGTTTTGCTGGAAACAGATGGAATGTAGCCACCATCAGCAGCACAGTATAAACAGAAAATATTTAGGTGAATTAATGGTAAAAGAATAAATAAATAATGTTGATTCTAGGAAAAGAATCAATTTAAAAAATCGTCGCCAAATAAAAAAAATATGCACGTTTTTTGATTTTTAGTTTTTTCCTGGGCGATACAGAGAAAATCAAACATCACTATATTCTTGACCAAATACCTCAATGTTGATATTGCGACAATATTGTATGGTTGACTGTTGGTGCTTTAACAAAATGTTATTATACAATGAGATTTTTGATAAATATTCTCCAGAAATGATTTCATAACCTAGTGGGTAAAGGTAAATAGTAGAACAGCTAGAACAGTCTGGTAGGTTCAGAAAACAACATCACTTGACTGAAATACAGCCTGTAAAACCAGGTAAAGACAGCATATTACGATATATCCAAAATCTAAGACGATATCTAGTCTCATGTCGCAATGTCAATACAACATCAATATATTGCCCAGCCCTACCTTATATCCTAATATTTGGGAAATTTGCGAGTTTGTAATCATAAGCAAGATTTATCAGTGTTTATATACGAACAACAAAATAACTGAGTGTGTCTTATATAAAAGGGAGTTGATGACGGGCTTTCCTCCGCAGCACTGTGGAGGAAGGTCTGGCAACGCAAGACTATCTGAAAGTTGTTGCTTGTAGTGACAAACTCACAGGGCATTATTTCTTACTCTGCAGATCCCCTAAGCTCTACAGAGCGTCTCAGCGTCTTTCAGCTTGTTGTTTTAATTGTACGGCATGCACAGTTCTACATCTTCACTGTTGTTTCACTCACTGTGGACAGACCTACTTTGTATCTTTGGACATATTTTCTAACTTGCCTATCTACCACGTACCTTGGTGTTTCACAGCTATAAGCACTGGCTGCTGTTGTTGGCATTACTCTGGGGAGAAGATGAACAGATTATTGTAAATGCAATTAGAGTGACATTGTTACCAATGGACTGTAGCCACAGCAAGCGTGTCCAGCTTTTATCAAGACATTAAAGGCACTTTACTCACATGGTATTTTTCCATCGGCCCTTTTGGCCACGCAGAGTCAAACCATGCCACGCTGATTTGTGTTTCCATTATTAGTTTAAATGCACCGTGCTGTGCAGAGTTGCCAGTTATCTCCACAGCGCTGTGTCAGTGATTGAGTATGATCTGGCTCCACCACCTATCTATTCTGGGACAGGGGGAAAACGCTTTGTCCTTTTTTGTATGTCCTTAAACCACTTGTGTCAAACTCAAGGCTCGCAGGCTAAAGCCGGCCCCTTTCAAATTTTAATCCGGCCCACATATCAGTTTAGGTTCCCAATACATTTTGGCCCGCCTAGGTGTGTGCCAAACCAAAAATAACAGAAAATGTTTGCAAACTGCAGTCACGTGTCAATCACGCACAAAACAAGAAAGTTTTAATATTCAGGCTGTGAAACTGGTTTCTGTGAGTCAGTTGTGTGGTAGCCTGCTTTTGAAAATTTAATCGGAGGGATTTATGTGGACCACATAGTATCAAACGTTTTCTGATTAAATAAAATCATGCCAATAAACTGTACATGTCTGACCCCTTATGTGTCAATGTCAAAAAGGTTCAAAAACTTAAACAAAAAATAAATATCAACAAAAACATGTTTAAACCAAAGAATGCTCATAAACTGTCAAATCTCTATCAAGAAACGTCAGATGTCATAAAATTTTTTTTTGAAAGCATCAAATGCGTGAAAAATGTCCAAAAAACTGTCAAAACCATCCACCGGCAACTCAATTCTGGATTGGCCAACGGCACATTCAAATCAAATCATTTAATAAGCATTCTCCGACAAGGGCAAGAGAATGGTAACGCCATTTATGACACGATGATGCCTGCACAGGCAACTGGGTTGTTACATTCACTCGCCAGACTTGCCGTTTAAGTTGCCCCGGGCCATCGGGCAACCTATATTGATGAACCCTGCAGTCCAAATCATACATGATTGGATACAGAGTTTGAATTGTAATGTAATACATAAAAAAAGAAATTTGATATGAAAATACTCACAAATTAATATTTGACAAAAGAATTGTGTGTAAAACAGATAAATGAACAATTAACAAAGGGACATGAGATCCGATCTCACGCTGTCTTTAATGCTGTGTGTTATGTGTTTCAGGTCTGGGATTTGGCCGATCCTGATGGCAAAGGCTATCTGGACAAACAGGTAGGGGACAGATGACTTCTCGTGCAAAAATACTTAAAGACAGAAAAAGTCCTCCACAGGTTGATCTAATAAGACAACCCCTAGTGTTTTAATGCCCTAAAATTTGCTTATGCTAGAATGTCCAGTTCAAATAAAAGTGAATGAAAAAGGATTCAGGATTCAAGAGGATTCATTTTAAAATTCTTTCATTTGCATTTAAAGCATTGAATGGCCTTGCCCCGCCTTACCTCTCTGAGCTGCTGCACCCTCTCACTCCCGGCCGATCTCTCAGGTCAGCTGATCAGCTGCTCCTGACGGTGCCTAAAGCTAGGCTTAAGCTCAGAGGGGATCGAGCGTATGTAGTTGCAGCTCCAAAATGTTGGAATGGGCTGCCTCTGCACATTAGACAGCTCAAAACCCACCTCTTTTCTGTGGCTTTTAACACCAAGTAGAGTGTTGATTGAGATGTGTATACTTATATATTTTTACCATGTTCTGGCAGTGCATTTTAGTTATTACATTTTTTCTTTTTATTTAATTGTGTTGCTTTTATCTTTATATATCGCGTTTTTGTTCATTTCTGTTGTCATATTCACCCGTAACTGTAACATTTAAAGATACACAGGCTGGGTTTGAGTCCGACCTGTGGCCCTTTGCTGCATGTCATTCCTATTTCCTCTTTGCCCCTTTCTTTTTGTCAGCTGTCCTATCAATTTAGGACAACTGTTTACACTGTTGTTCTGATATATCTGTCCGTTCTGCTGTGCTTTGTTGCTTTGCAACCATCTTGGATTAACCAAGTCTAGGGTTGACTACAGACTACTAGTTTGGGTGGTGTCATTTTCTTCAACGGGCCTCCAATTGGCTTTCCAAGCTAACGTTAGTTACAGTGTTGACATATGAAAGCATCAAACATGTATTTTAGATGAAAGAGATTAGAGTTTGTCCAGTTGTTCCTCGTCCCTGTTTGCGCAGCACCGTTAATTTGTGTGAACGGGACACAGGTTTCTAATCTGAAGTTATTGTTAACAAACATTATGAAGTGGTCTATTCTTTTAAAATGATTTCTTATATGTAAATTAAGTAAACTAATTAAGATTTTATTTTTCTGACAGCTGACCCTTGTTAACATTCGACATTTCCCTTTTGGGATTGTTCTGCCGGATGCATGTGTTTTGGCCAATGCCTTTCTCTTTCTGCGTGTTGGCGTTCCAAACTCTGGTGGATTTTTGAGGACTATGCTCAGACATAGCACCGCCCAAGGCGATTGCGATTGGTTTAAAGAAATGCCAATAAACCAGAGCACCTTTTTTCCCAATCTGGAATGTTGTGTGGACTAGCCAGACCCTCCTCCGCAGCACAGTGGAGGAAGGTCTGACTATGCGAGACTACAGTTCACCCAGACGGAAGGCTCTGACATTGGCTACTTTCTGCGTTCCACGGACAGCTGCGGTCTTGTACCGGTCGCGCAGCCACGATGTTTCAGCGACTTTCCTGGAACTGCTTGCGTGTCCCTGAAACAAGTCCTCAGCTGTGCGTAGAGCATACGTACATCCGAGCATGTTTCCTGCGCACCCACCTGCGAGGTAGCTGTGTGTTTGCCTGGCACACTGGTGTGTAGGATGGCCTTTTTTAACCCACCAGTCCTTTTCAATATTGTGGTGTGTGTCAAAACATTCTTTTTAAAATATTTTTTAAAACGGTTTTATTGATAGTATTCCTCGGTCAAAATTGTCATTGACGGTTAATGGTTAATTCGTTAATTACAAACATCCCTAATACAAATATCCTTTTAAATTTTTTCTTTTTTATCAAAAAAAATCAAGCATTTATGACACAAGTTCTATGTCTTTGAGTTGCTACATCAATGTTAGTTATCTTAGCTAGAGAAAGAGAAAGACATGATGGGTAATGCAGTGTGTTTTCTCTCCCAGGGGTTTTACGTAGCTCTGCGGCTGGTGGCCTGCGCACAGAGCGGTCAGGAAGTCAGTCTGTCCAGCCTCAACCTCACAGTCCCTCCACCCAAGTTTGTGAGTTTGACTTTATCATTAAAGCTCAAATCCACGTATAACACACACACACACACA
>NC_048415.1:27639207-27681632 GCF_013103735.1 Etheostoma cragini
CCAGGAGTGGCCGGCCACCCAAAATTACCCCAAGAGCGCAGCGACGACTCATCCAAGAGGTCACAAAAGACCCCACAAGAACGTGCAAAGAACTGCAGGCCTCACTTGCCTCAGTTAAGGTCAGCGTTCATGCCTCCACCCTCAGGAAAAGACTGGGCGAAAATGGCCTGCATGGCAGAGTTCCAAGGAGAAAACCACTGCTGAGCAAAAAGAACATCAAAGCTCGTCTCAATTTCTCCACAACACATCTTGATAATCCCCAAGACTTTTGGGACAACATTCTGTGGACCGATGAGACAAAAGTGGAACTCTTTGGAAGGTGTGTGTCCAAGTATATCTGGTGTAGAAGGAACACTGCATTTCATAAAAAGAACATTATACCAACAGTAAAATATGGTGGTGGTAGTGTGATGGTCTGGGGCTGTTTTGCTGCTTCAGGAGCTGGAAAACTTGCCGTGATAAAAGGAACTATGAATTCTGCTGTCTACCAAGAGATCCTGAAGGAGAATGTCCGACCATCTGTTCGTGTACTCAAGCTGAAACGAACTTTGGTTCTGCAGCAGGACAATGATCCTAAACACACCAGCAAGTCCACCACCGAATGGCTGAAGAAAAACAAAATGAAGAATTTGGAGTGGCCTAGCCAAAGTCCTGACCTGAATCCTATTGAGATGTTGTGGTATGACCTTAAAAAGGCCACTCATGCTCGAAAACCCTCTAATGTGTCTGAATTAGGACAATTCTGCAAAGATGAGTGGGCCAAAATTCCTCCAGGACGCTGTAAAAGCCTCATTGCACGTTATCGCAAACGCTTGGTTGCAGTTGTTGCTGCTAAGGGTGGCCCAACCAGTTATTAGGTTTAGGGGGCAATCACTTTTTCACACAGGGCCATGATGGTTTGGATTTTTTTTCACCTTTAATAATAAACACCTTCATTTACAAATTGCATTTTGTGTTTACTTGTGTTGTCCTTGACTATTGTTTAAATTGGTTTGATGTTCCGAAACACTTAAGTGTGACAAACATGCAAAGGAACAGGAAATGAGGAAGGGGGCAAACACTTTTTCACACCACTGTATATAGTGTATAAACAATTCTTTCAGAACATTAACATTTATTTGGAATTAAAATAAAACCTGCATCCATTTTTACTCTATAATCATTTCTCTCATTATTTAAATAAATGTCATGTTATAAATCTTTGTATCAAAAGCTCAATATAAAACAAGATGTGTGTTTAATCCAGCGGATGGATCATGTTACAGTTCTTTGAGAGCCATCTTTGTCTGATTTCAGAAGGACACCAGCAGTCCGTCGCTAAGCAGCACAGTTTCCGCATCCGGCGAATTACACTGGGCCGTCAGGGTGTGTTGAAACACCACACACACACACACACACACACACACACACACACACACACACACACACACACACACACACACACACACACACACTCACACACAGAAAGAAAAGAGTGAAATTAAATTTCCGCCATTCATTTCCCTATCTAATTTTTTGTAGTCCTAAAGACCATTTTAACAATTAATGAGTATTACCTAGATATTCCCAGAAGACATTAGCCATTAATATCCATTATTAATTAAAATATTAACGAATGTACTCCCCTTTTTGTAGCTTGATGCCAACATAACAGACATTGCATAGAGCCTTACTAATACATAATTTTAGTTTTTCAAAGCTATATTGGTGTCAGTGCAGCAGAGAGCACTGACAAGTTCATTTTTTAGATTACTGGTGTGTTTTTTCTTTTGTAGCCCGAGGAGAAGAGTAAATTTGATGGGATCTTTGAGAGTTTGGTTCCAGTCAATGGCCTGCTGTCAGGAGAGAAGGTCAAACCAGTCCTTATCAACTCCAAGCTACCTCTGGATGTCCTCGGGAAGGTATTGACTTAAATTTTGGTTTCTTATATTACAGTGGGTCATAAATTACGCTTGTTGATTGAAGATTAAACTAATGAAGACAGAACTTAAATGTGTTCTGTTTCCCTACAAATATAAAGTAGCATAAATATCATGGTGGTTGGTAGAAGTGTTATATTTAGCAATAAATTGTCAAAGAACAGTTTTTTTTCTTCCCAAAGTGGATTTAAAGTGATGAAATAAAATCTGTAATAGTTTGTCACTCCTCTAATAATGTTGAATGACCTGTCTATGTCTGTGTCTTACTGATAGGTTTGGGATCTGAGTGACATAGATAAAGATGGCCATCTGGACAGAGATGAGTTTGCAGTGGTGAGTGTTATCTTCTTTATTGTTACTGTATGTCGTTTTGATTCTCTATAGCCTGATAACTGTGGATAAGTGTACATTCAGTTGGCGTCACAACATTGTAATACCGGGTAGGATGCTCCTTTGCCCCCAAAACAGCCTGAATTGTTTGTGGCATTGATTCAGCAAGGTTCTCCCAACATTACTTGGAACTAGAACCGCCAGAGCTGACAGCAGTTAAACATTGTAATTGTTGCAAGGCTAAGCTAACCTTTGCTCATAGCACAAAAACACAGCTACTAAAGGCAAACTTAGCTTGTATCATTAATCCCTGTCTCCTTTTGCCTGCATGTTGCATTTAAAGTAAGTGTGAGACCTAAATTGGCATGGATGAGTTTATGCTTTATAACTAAGAGGGGTTGTGCTGTGTTAGACTGACGCACTCGGCCGCAGTTTTGTTTGCCCTCGGTCTCTACTCCGTTCCAATTCAGTGCTCCTCTTCCTCCACCAGCTATTTTGCCGGGTCAGCCCGCTCTTCTTTGTCTTCAATAGTGTTGTCTGTGTGGAAGCGTGTGGTTTTCAGCTGTCAGCCTGCAGCTGTCAGCCTGCGTGATTGTCTCCCTCAGCACACAATCTTAATCTGAATCTTTACACCTTTCATTTGGCCGGGTCTTAATCAGCATCACACAAACACGCCCCCCCCTCATGTGACAAATCAGTCTAACACTGTCAATCAGCTAACCACGCCCACTGCTCCAAATACACCAGACTGATATTATAACATCATTCAAATATGTTAGTATTCCCTTATTGTATTTTTGCTTTGTTCTCTTCCCTGACCTTTCCTAAACACCTATTTTGCACATACCTATTTTGCACATGCCTATATTGTAATAATGATTGAATAACGTTTAGAAAACCAAATAGATTGTGAGTGGTTTGAAGAAATGCCAATAACGTAATGTTGTGTGGACTAGCCAGACCCTCCTTTGCGATGCTGTGCAGGAAGGTCTGGCAATGCGAGACTATGTCAACCCTAAGGTCTCTTGCACACCGCCTGGGTGGCGTAAGCCTGGCGTTTTTGTTTGTATTTTCTTTGTCTTTGCACATCAGAAACATGCTAGCCTTGTCTTGTACACATGTATGTTTTTAATTGATAAAAGGACATATGGGGAGAGAGTTTGGAAATTTACGGCACTCAAGCAGTAGTATAATGTCATCATGTTAAACCTAAATTTATACTGCTTTGATAACAGCAAAGACACCGTCGGCAGTATTGACGGCAAAATAGGCAACAGAATATTTCTGTTTTGATGGGTGCATTAACAGCAGAATTCTCCTGTAGGCCATGCACTTGGTGTACCGGGCCCTTGAGAAGGAGCCTGTTCCTGCACTCCTCCCGTCTGCACTCGTCCCTCCATCTAAGAGGAAGAAGAGTCTGGTCTCAATGGCTGGCTCTGTGCCTGGAATACCCGCAAGCCCCCCACCACCAAAAGACTCGCTACGCTCCACACCCTCCCACGGCAGCATGAACTCACTCAACAGCACCGGCAGCTTGTCGCCCAAACATACACTCAAGTCTGGACAGGTAATACACATTTCATATACTACATAATAGTATACACCCCTACAGACACCTGAATCAGTGAACACACAATAATCCACAATAAGAAATCACACTGGTGTAACAACTCTGCTAAAAGTTCCCCTCTTTGTGGGCAATTAGGTATGTGACAACCAGTGGAGGGGCACGGAGGGGCGAAAAAAAATGCAAGATTTAATAACTGTACTGTCCTGCAGTACTTGTCCTTGTAGGCTATTTGCAGTATATTAAATCGTTTTAGACCTAATTATTTTTGAACTAAAATGACACTTGTTTGTCGGCTATGAAGGTAAATACGGTGCAGAAGTGAGAGCGCGTAGATGCGATGTGAGCACTTGTAGAATATGACTTGAGAGCGCAGATGCGATGTGAGCACTTGTAAAATATGACTTGAGAGCTTGTAAACAAAATCTGTAGTCGTAGATGCGATGTGAGCACTTGTAGAATACAATTTGAGAGCTTGTGGAAAAAATCTGTACTCGTGTTTTTTTTCCATTTTTTTTTTTTACTTGAGTCCCTTTCCTAGTACAACCACAACTAATGTGATTACAACCTCTCGAATCTGTTGCTGCAGTGTGCTCTCTCGCATCACAAAGCGGCGAGTCTGCGCTCTCGAGTTTTGCAACACTTCTTCCGATACATTTGGTGCAAAACTAATTTGTACCTTTGGACTTAGTCTGTGGAGCTCTGAGCCAACAGGACGTTAGCTAGCTAGCTTTGGCTAACCAGCAGCCAGCCCGCTTCTAAATACTGTAAATACCTTTTAATCATCTAAACACTTAAAACAGTCCAACTGAAACACTGGCGGTGAGCTCCAGGGTCCTGCAGCCGAAGACGGACTGCAGTCAGTGGGGCTCGGCCAGCGTGGAAACATCGCTAGAAAGCTCTGCTGCAGACCTAGACTTGATCGGATCTCCAGCGGGACAAGGAGAGCTCCAGACCCGGTAGCAGTGGAACAGCCCCCCCGGAGCCCACCGCCAGTGTTGGTGGAATAGAAAGACTTTTGCACAGTACTGTTTATATGTATGTATGTATGTATGTATGTATGTATGTATGTATGTATATATATATATATATATATATATATATATATATATATATACATAGTACACACGTTACCTATTTTTTTTATATTCAAATAATATTTGAATATTTAATGCTCAAATGCAGCCTGTTATAAATATGTACTACACAGGCTTATTTGGTTGTTGTTACACGTTCTGTCCACTAGAGGGACTTCCAACATCAGCCTGGCCTTGAAGAGGACCTACGTCATGGCGCATTGCATTTCTGGCACGCCTCTTTCTGTTTACATTATTTTCCACCACCCAAACAGCAACAAACACTAATCAACAGAGATCTCTGTAATGAAACATTACACAACAGTTTAAATAGATAGAACTAGAAAGTTATTTACAACAGGAATTGCTAATACTGATTTTTGGATCACACTGATCCAATCATATTTTCCTTTATAAAACTGTCACAAAAGTAAGGTGGATCAGGTGATCCTGAATTTCCAAAGGATTTCCAAATCTGCATCAAATTGATTCAGATGAAAAGTTTTGAAAAACTGGGCCCAGGGCATAGAAACCACACATTTTATTTCTACGGCACCTTTCAGCAACAAAGCAATTCAGTTACATTCCTTTGGACTTAAGTTAGTTCTTCATTAGTTCAATGTTGACAACAGAGCAGTCACCAATTTTATTGTTAAAGGTATGTGTCTTTTACAGTTTGCACTGAAAAGTCTTTGATGTTCACATTCCTTTGCATTTTTAGTTCAACATTAGCCTGTATACAAAGTCATTTGTTTATTATTTAAAATATGTTCATGTTGTGATAAAAAAGTTTCTCTTTTTTGTTAGTTTTGGCCGAGTTGGGATTGATACCAATCCTGAGTATCTGACTGGCGCACCCCTATCCAGAAGCACAACCAGTGTTATTAATGTTAATTTGATAACACTGCTCACTCAGAGTAGTGATGGCCAAATGAAGCTTTGTGAACCAGTGTCTTTAATTTCTGAGCTCACTAGATTGTGCTCTTGGTTCTAAGAGAAAGATTAGATTAGCTTAGATTCAACTTTATTTTCATTGCACAGGTACAGGTACAAGGCAACAAAATGCAGTTTTGGTCTAACCAGAAGTGCAATAGCTGTAAGTGCAGGATAAACAATGGTTCCATAAGTGCAGGACATGAATAAGTACTGAATAAATATAGAAATGAATACTATTGTGAACAAGATTTACAGCTGGATATGGAAAAAATAGAATTTTAACAGATATGTACAATGAACATAATATACAGATGGTTGTTACAATAACAGAGTTTACAGGTGAATAGATAGTAATATATATATACATACACAGATGGCTATTACTATAAACCAAATTTTTACAGATATATAGATATAGATAGATAGATAGATAGATATATAATAAGTTAGGCTAAAATGAGCAGTATAACAATGGATTTAAGGTAGTACAAATAAAGTTTGGGCAGAAGCTATCTGCTATCTGCAAGTAATTGCATATTACAGTTAAAGTACGGTATTGCAGATGTATATGTAAACAATTGCTACTGTAAATAAACATTAAGAAGTGCAAATTGATATACCAGTCAAGGTAAGTAGTGCAAGATGCAGATATAAACAGTTGTTACTATAATTATAACAGTCAGCAGTGCAGGTGAACATTATCGTATTGCCTAAAGAAAGACCTAAGGCATTGCAATTCAGTATATTCTCAACCAATTGTTGAACAGAGAGCGCCACCTAGTGGGCTCAGAAAATAAAGACACTTGTTTGTGAAGCTTCATTTGGCCATCAGCACTCTGAGTGAACAGTGTTACCAGATTTGTTTAAATTTTTATTACTGTTTTGGTTCACAATTAAAGTGGAAAATAAAAGTGTCGTGTTTGATGTAATTTGGTCAATGTTGAAATGGATTTTAAAATGTACGGTATCAAAAGTATCATTTTGAACCGCCATCAAAACTGAGTTATCAAAATACCTACAGATACAAACGCTAAAAGTTTACTAATATGCTCTTTTGTATTACACACATTAAATGGTTTTATTGAGACTACATAAATCTCCATCTCTGTCTCAGCATTCACTGAACTGGGTGGTCCCAGTGTCAGACCGTGGTCGCTATGACGACATCTTCCTGAAGACTGATGCTGATTTGGACGGATTTGTCAGCGGGCATGAAGTAAAAGACATCTTCATGCAGTCTGGACTTTCTCAGAACGTCCTGGCCCATATATGGTAGGGACTCAGACAGGCTTACAATCATGTTGCATACCTGACTTTTTTCTTGGCTAGGCATCACTTTCTAATAAGTATTTAGGTTTGTAAGTTGTAACTAATGGCTTTTAAATTGGTAAATCGGTTATAAACCAATATTGCTCCAGATTATGCACTGTCAAAGGGGATTTCTCACAATTCAGAAGTTAAGGAGCTGGTATCTACGCTTACAAAATAAATGTCATGATCTTTGGTGTTCAAACAGATGGTCAGCATTCATAGTGCTTTTCTACCTTCTGACAGTGCCTCACTTTGCCCCATTCACCCACCAATGTTGACAGAACTGCCATTGAAGGTGCTGGCCTGCCATAGGGAGTAACTTGGGGTTCGGTGTCTAGCTCAAGGACTCGCAGACAGGAGCAAACCTGCTCTACCCTTGGAGCCACCGCAGTATAAGCCTGATGAATTTAACATGCTACCGTTTGAAGTAGGGCTTATTGTCTCCCTAGCGGTAGATGGGCCAATGCATTTCTCAGTTGTGCACAGCCTTGTTGCATGTTAATTGAAAAAAAACAACAACCTTGTGGCCTTTATGCAAGTAGTCTTAAAATGCATTGCCATTTACTCAGAGTATGAAAGTCACTAGTAAAGTAGGTCGTTGGTAGATGCAGACTTGTTAAATTTACTGTTGCAGCCTAAAACGCCTTACCAAAGGCTGGTGAATTCTCATTTGCATGAGTAAAACCTGCCATTGGCCAAAATAAACGGCCCATTCCCACTAAGGGGTAAACACTATCAGGACAGAATTTTTTTCAAATTCTGACCACACAGTGGTCCAAAACATAGTTAAAAAACCCCCCAAAAAATCCAGCCCTCAAGTTTGACACCAGATACTCAGTATATTGACTTTATTTTCAATTATGCAATTTTAAAGAGTGCCATCTTCAGACTCCAGCTTTCATCTGGCTGTTGGGTGGGAGAGCCTTTCCCAGGTGGATCCCCACGGTCAGTCCATGCTCCTTGGTGGACTGTTTCTCATGGATCTCAGGCTTTAGTTGGTAACCCTTCTCGCCATCAAAGCAATCCAAGGGAGTGAAGGAAAGTGGTTTCTCGCTCAGGAGGCCTTGCAGTCTTTTACGCCAGCCTTCCAGCATGGTGCTGCGTACTTCAGAAGGAGCGTAAGCTGGAGCCCAGAATATCTGAGGCGCCAGAACCTGGAAGCCACAGTAGTGCAGGATGCCATTCTGCAAGAGAAACAATAAATAATCAGTTGCCATCTGGCTACACAAAAGTGTAAATTTTTTTAATTTCCTAAAGATGCAGGCCTGCCTTACAAGCCACGTTTCAAAATTACCATTTTTCCTTTGCGATTTAATTTTTGAAAATTAAGCCACAATTGCCATTTTGTGTGAGCAATTTGCTGGTGTCTTTTCCCTTAGTGAAGGGATTGAAAAAGTGGAAGGTGAGGGCGGACAGACAATTCTTAGACTTTTACTTCAGTTTCCCCACTGTCGGAACACAGTTTAATGCTTGGTTGAGTGAAATCTGGATGTAGTACCTGTAGTGGCCACAGTGTGACATTCATGTCGCCATTAATGCCATTTGCACTGAACATGGACTCAGAAGACCCAGTGGTGAACGACAGCATGGCTTTCTTGTCCTGTGCAGAAAGCCAAGAAAGTTAAATGGAAACTCTAGACCAGTAATGCCATGTACACTTCTTGATTTAGCACTTACCTTGAAAACTCCTTGACTGTAACGCTTCTCTTGGGAGTATGCGTAGCCCAGTGTTAGCACCCGGTCGATCCAGCCCTTCATGATAGCAGGAACAGTGAACCAGTACATGGGGAACTGAGAAGTAGAGCTTAAAGTTAAGGCAGCAATAACAATTTGGTCAAGTGCAGCACTAGTCTTTTATTGCAGCATCTATGCTAAATGACAAATTTAAAAAGTAGACCTTGACATTACTTTAAGAAAGACCCCTCTGCCAAATAGGTGCACCTTTTTTGACCAACCCAGGGAAAAGACTGGATTTAGTTAGTCTATGATTAAAGAAAATTGTGAAATGTGCTTTTTTTAAAACCCAAGATGACAGCCAGATCTTCTCCACAAGATTCAGAATTTACTTTTAGACAAATCCAATTCAGAGCCCAATAGTTGGCAATTTACTAGTTGACACTTGTTCATCTGAGGCGTTAAAGTAGCGGGCTTGTCACAAATCACTAGACGCTACCTGAAAAATGACGAGGTCTGCCTGAGTGAGTTTACGTTGTTCCTCAGTGATGTCAGTAGACAATTTTCCCTCCTCCCATGCCAGTTTAGTCTCCTCCGCATAACAGAAGTGATCTGCATTCTTAACATCGCCTGCAGAGAACAAACATTTAATATCTCAAGATCATACTCAGCAGAATATTTTAAATTACAAGGAAATAGTTATATACCTGTGATGTCCTCAGCAGTAGCAGTGGCTTTAAACTTCATGGCATACAGGTCAGATTCTTCTATTGTGCAATCCTGACCAGCCAAAACTTCCATGGCAGCATCTTTAGCTGCAGCGTTGAACGAGCCAGAGCTCTGGTGGGCATACACGATCAACACTTTCTTTGCTGCTAAACCAAAAAGAATGAGAGAATGTCAGACCAGAACATCCGCAAGTTAAACACTAGTACGACATAAGCTACAACCTTACACCAGCAAGTGAGACACATACCATAAGAACCCAAAGCAACAACAAGAACACAGCTAAAAAAAAAACTCACCCATCCTGATGCGAGATGTCCACTGTAAATTGTGCGCTTTAAAGTCTGCTGGTGTGTTGATGGACAGACCAACTCATTCTGGAGCTAAGCTCAAGATGCCTGTTTTATACCCAACTCTCAACACAGCCTACTGGCTCATTCATTAGCACTCTCACAGGTGCTGTCAATCAGCAATCAAGGACGCCGATCACTCCGCTGGTATCTCTCAGGCCCCTCATCAACATAATTTCAAATCACTTACTGAAACTGGACAGCATTGTTAAATGGGAAGGGGAATAAAAGGAATAATGATAGATAGATAGACAGATAGATTGATAGATAGATAGATAGATTGTATTAATCCCAAACTGGGATATTACTCTATTACAGCAGCAAGTTACAGGGACATATACACATACTCACTCACACACAAACAGGAAATACAATAAATCTACTAGAAATAATAAATAAGATAACAAAAGATTACAATGCAAGAACCACTGAAAAGATATATACTTAGAGGAATGAAAATAATGCACATGTATATACAAGTGTAGAGTCAACTTTACAACCTTCATATATAGTACAATAACAAAATAAAATATATAATATTAAATATGAAGTCAACAGGTCGTGTTATTAGAAAGTGATACCATTAGATCTACTAGTGTCAGAACAGTGCTGCACAATAAAACCAAGTATTTACTGTTTTGAAATCACTTGCAAAAAATGTAATTTTTTTAACAACTCAGGGATCAAAGTGAACAAAGTGTCACGTCATGACAGATGTCACTCATGCTGACACAACTATCAGCTTATCAAGTGCTTAATGGAAATGTGTTGGCAAACCAGTGGCAGTTAGACCAGGCCATATGATTTATTTTGCCAAAATGGCTATATTCAATGCTTCCATCTCAGTTCTTGTGTTTTGTTCATGTTTGCTTGTGGACATTAGAGAACCCATGCTGTTCCTTACTACAGCTCTGGGGAACGTTAATCTTGGGTACAGAAAAAGCAAACAGTTGACTGGTAAAGGTCCCATGACATTGTGCTCTTTGGATGCTTTTATATAAACCTTAGTGGGCCCCAAATACCATAGCGAAAGTATCTTTTATATAGAACTTAGTGGTCCCCTAATAATGTATCTGAAGTCTCTTTCCAAAAACTCAGCCTTGGTGCAGAGTTACAGCCACTAGATCCAGTCCCACAATGATCTTTCCTTAGTATGTGCCATCACTGAATCTGTAGCTTTTGAGAGGGGGGGGGGGGGGGGGGGGGGGGGGGGGGGGGGGGGGGGGGTGTCAGTGTGGAGGCTGGGGCTGTGGCCTTGACCAACTGCCACTTTGCTCGTTTGGAAGCCATGAGGTCTCTCTCTCATGGGTGGGCCAAATTCTCTGGGCGGGCAAAACAGAGAAAGGGGAGGTAACGATTCCAGATCGGTCCATCTGAGCTCTGAACCTTTATTCCCTCAAAGGCAGAGCAGGATACCCAGGGCTCGGTTTACACCTATCGCCATTTCTAGCCACTGGGGGACCATAGGCAGGCAGGGGAATGCAGATTAATGTAAAAAAAAAAAAAATACTCATAAAGTGAAATATTCATGCCATGGGACCTTTAAACTTTGGGTGTATGGTTTGGTGTGCAACATATATTTAAGCCACAAATGTCTGTATGCAATTCATGTAAAATTTTGTTGCAAATGTTGTGGAATGTCAAATGATTTCTTGAGGAGAATGGAAACTCCTTCGTGATGAGTAGGGCTGCACAATATAAAGAAAATATCTGATTACCATTATTTTGACTGATATTGATTATAGTCCTGTTTAGTCCTATTCTACTCAACCGTGTGGTCAGATCTGAATGTATTTGTATTGAATGTCTGCTCTTCCCTGCAGGGCTCTGGCAGACACGAGGCAGATAGGCAAGCTGACCAGGGAGCAATTTGGCCTGGCTATGTATCTCATCCAGCAGAAAGTCAGCAAGGGCGTGGACCCTCCACAGGCCCTGACTGCCGACATGATCCCCCCGTCTGAAAGAGGCACCCCGGTACCAGTAGGTTCCTCACACACAAACACCTCACGTTAACTAGAGCTTAGGGAGATATCTGTATGTGTATCCATTAGTACAGTTAGAGCGGATCGTCTAGTAGTCTTAGGATCTGTGACTCAATCCCCATCTCCTTAGTGTTCCTGGGCCAGCACTTTGCATATTAACAGCTGCTGTCTGTTAATGTGTTTGCGTGCATGTGCATGTGTGTGCATGCTTAAATTGTACTTTGGATGAAAGTGCTCTATAAATACTAAAGCTGAAAACATTACTTTCAACTATTAGATCAATTGGCAACTATTTTGATCATCTGTAAATTGGTTTGAGTCACTTTTTTCAGTGAAAAAAAGATTTGATTCCAGCTCCTAAAATGTAAAATTTTTAAAAATATTTAAAATAAAAAATATTTTCTAGTTATTTTCACTTCCCAGCGACAGTAAACTGAATATCTTTGAGTTGTGGACAAAACAAGCCATTTGAGGATGTCATCTTGGGCAAACCAATCAGTCTAATCATGTAGAGTGACATGATAAAATGCAGCTACCTGATATCTACATTTCACCCACCACAGTTTCGGCAGCAGATATTACTGAAGTTGCAATAAAAATCTCAATCCTCTACGCTACAGTTGCAAAGACACCCAGTGCAAATACACCCATGCTTATTACTGATGACATTTTCAAAATGTGTTTAGTTTTATTTTAACATTGGATGAGTTAAAGCTGTTGCTCTTTTTGATCACCATTGTCAGAAAACTAAGACATTTCTCTATGGCTGCAGAGTTTGTCAGGATACATGACCCCAGTGGGATCTGAGATGGCTGCTCTGTCCGAGATGAGACGGGTGAGTCAATACTTTTCCTCTTCTCTCCTCCTTTCATATTTCGTCTGCTCTTTGCATATTTGGGCATAAAGGTGTATATATTTGTCTGCTCGACATCCAGTTTCTTGAGCCATACCAGTTTCCCAATGTAAAAAAAAACTGTTATTTGGTGGAACACAACTTGAAAATGTAACCCACATAGACATGTAAATGAAAAACTTTAGGACAGGTTAATCAGTTATATCAAAGATATGTACTGCCCAATGTTTCTCTTATTAACTCTTTCACTGCTCTTCCTTCTCTCTCAGGCTATAATGTTGAAGTTGTGGGTAGGTAACATGTACCTACAGTGTATTGATCTATAAATGCTTTCAGTGGCTGGCCGTTCAGGCTGATTACTGGAAAGCATTTGCAAGACCTTTCTCTTCATTCCTACAGTGCAGTGACATTGTCTCACCCTGTCAACTGTCTGCTGATCAAGAAAAGATTCAAGATCGCTGTTAGTTGGCAAGATTCTTTTGAAGTTATGATAGCAGTTGTTTATGGCTCTGTTATTAATTAGTTCAAAGTTCAATAAATCCAATCAAGAGCATCCTTTGTTCTTCAGATAAGTGCAACAGTACTCCTGTATAATAACAGAATAGCTTCTGAGGCTGGGCTTCTCAAAGTTGGGACCAAGGTCTTGGGACCAGACTGTAAGTCCATCCAAACACATCCCATATCTTCATCAATGATGATCAAATGGTCATCAATTGTTCTCCTGCCATTATAGGGTTTAGGTGCAGCACCCAAGTCTAATGAAAGTAGCTGAAAGACTTTTCTCAGATCTACTGATTGTAGTTGGACTTTGTTAGCAAGTTAAGTCTTTAAGCTTTTTGAGTGTTATTTATTTATCTGGTCTAGCAACATTGTAGACAGATAATAATTGTACATATAATAAATAACACCAAATGACCACAGACACCTAAAATCAAATATGACCAAAAAGAGACACAACATGCGACAAAGAGATAATATCCAACAAAGAGACACAAAACAACTGGGGACGTTAAGTTTTTCAATTGAAAAATGTCACGTTTTCGTATGGAAGGACGCCTTAACCCCCCCTAAGTTTGCTGGTACAAAAGTTGACCAGGTAATCCGAGTAATTAATTTGAATGTATGCTTCTTAACAGTTATAAAATAAGTGAATTGATCACATTTTTTTTCATTAACACTAATTGTTTCTGACTTCTGACCCTGAATACAAAATTAGATGCAAACCTTGATCAATACATTTGAGAACCCCAGTTCTAAGGGCTTTCTTTTGTTTAGAAAAAAACAGTGTCTCCACACTTTTGGACTAGCGTCACAAACAAATGCTAGTGGACAGTATACTTGAATATTGTTGAATACCACCTTCATGAAAACGTTTTGAATGTTCTCAGATGGCTAAATATTATTCCATTTTAGTTTTTTTTGGTTGCAAATCCTGAATCTTTCCTCTCCTTGGCAGCGGTGATAACACTTCCCCACATGTTGGTGATTGACCCGGCTGCTGCTCCTCTTATTGAGCACTGGTTTCTCTCCTATCCTCTTTTTTCCTCCGTCTCCTTCCTTTTGGCTTGGTCTACCATGGTGGTACCACTTCATAAATTCCACTTCACTTAAACAAATTAAAAGGTTGCAAACCTCATTTTTGTTTGTCTTCCACCCTTTCTCCTCTCTTTGTCTGCCTGTGTCATTCTCTACAGGACAGCTCTAGTTCAGTGGGTTCGGGGGAGTTTACTGGGATCAAGGAGTTGGACGACATCAGCCAGGAGATAGCCCAGTTGCAGAGGTAACAAACAAAATCACTTGCACCGCCTTAACAACATGACAGCACAAACTGCGTGAACCGCTTTTACTTTAACAGAATTAGGGATAAACTAATTATCGGGACGTTTTTTTTTGCAGTTTGCAGACTTACTGTATCAGCGTTTTATTTGCCTGATAACCAACACATGTAATGAATTAAAAAGTGGTCTGCTTTGCCTCGGCTACAGCTCTGTGTCAATCCCTGTCCTCAATTTCACTCATCACTGAGTCTGACTTACAGCAACACTAGTGAACTTTTCCCGCTTCGGTCTTTGACTTAAAGATAAATAAATAATAATGCAATAATAAGATAAATATAATATTTCACTTTAACATCGGTTTGAAATCCAGTATAAGTTGATCCCTAAACAGAATTTTCAAAGCTGCATAGAAAGGAAATGGAGGGTCACATTACAGCTTTTAATATTTTAAGCATCAGAGTAACACTTGTACCAGTACATTTTTCAGTAAAGCTTTTATTTTGTAGTGCTTCTTTTTCAGCCAAAACACAATGCAGTAACAATAGCAAGCATTTGTAGCGATTTGCACATTTTCTTGACAAGTAGTTTTTGCCTCGTCATTTTAGAGATGCAATTTTGGATTTAATTTCAGTTTCACTGTTAGTTACTATTCACAATGACAAATGCACTTGGTGACGGTCTGTGTCAAAGCTTTTTGAGGTTTGCCAAACCTGTCACTTGTACATAGGCAGCTAACACACCCTCACATCTCTGTTAACCTCTAACATTATTTCCCTCTCTCATCCATTGTCATCATTATTATAACTTTCTATAGTGATAATAAGACTCAGACTGCATCATGCCTTGACTAGTGTGATCATGGTGTATTACACCCGGATATATTTTTGGCCATATCTTTTCAAAACTACAAAACAAAACAGGATACAATTTATAGCATAGGATAGGAAAAATAGATAGGATTAATAGTCTTTAAACAGGGAAACTAATTTCACCACATTAAAAAGCAATTGATCATCCGACCACCAACAGTGACAACTAAAACTACAAGGCAGGCACGCATCTGTATATTTTTTAAAGTACTCCTTTAGTAGTGGCCTATCAGGCCATCATAAGAATCCTAAGGTCGACCAGAGGCCTCTATGTTTTTTAAGTGTATTGGCGGTCCTCTTATGAACACATTAAAGGAACATGGCACCGTTTGTTGAAATTTGGCTTATCACGGTCTCCCCTAGCTGTAGATAGGTGGGCCAAGGCATTTTTGTCTCATCGCATGTGTTGTTTTAGTTTGGTGCAACACTGGCAGCGCCGCCGCTAGTTAGCTTAGCGTAGTGAATGGAATCCTATGTTGCCTGTTAGCATGTTGTGAGTAAAAGTGAGCCAAGAAAAAAACAACCACAACCTAATTACTTCCTGGGGCCTGCGTATTCCCAACGAGTACAAATAGCAATGCATATTAAGACTAAAAGAATTCCTAGGCAGATGTTGACTTGCAACAGTGCTTCCACCCAATAAAGTCCCAAATCAATATCTGTCCTATCCGTTAAGCCCACAGACAAGCTAGGTACCTTTGTACCATAGCGGAGTTGTGGAAAAATACATTTAAATTTTTTGTCTTGACTAATTTATTAATGACTCATCATTACCTGTATTAGAGTAAAATAATCACTTCATGTGACGTTTAAAGTGAATAAAACCGCCTACTTACTCACGCAACTTGTTCTCTCGACAAGCTTCAACCAACTTAACCCTTGTATGGTATTCGGGTCAAATTGACCCATTTACAATTTTTTACAAGAAGAAAAATGGTAAGTAAGTATACATTTTTTCTACCTGAAAATCAATGGCCTTACCTTAATTTCAGTGATAAACATGTATTCCTGACTCATTTCAAAAAATGTAATTGTGTTCTTCGATGTTATCTACATTTTTTTAAGTTAAGATAAAGACAATATTTGTTAAAATAATTTGTTAGAATCGACGGCATACCCTCTCAGACTCTATACGTCTACGCCGGACCCTAGGCCATAGCCTGACTTGCACCTCTGGGCAGTGGCTTGGTAGCGTTGCATTCCCCCTGACTCATTTCCTGGTTCTCCAAAGATAATCACTCTGAAACACTCCCCACACGCACACACATGCCGGCTGGACGAACACACTAACGCACAAGCATAAACGCCAGGCCACTTATGCAGGCTATGGCGAAAGCTCTGCATGGACCCTGCGCAGAACCATAAAACGTCCATAAGAGAGAAAACCAAGCAGTGGACCAAACCACTGTGAGGCAAGGGAGGGGGGGACTAAAAATGTTTCTAAACTTAAAATGCGTTAGCGGTTGAATTGTTTAACTACTTTTACTACAATTATTTGAAGTATATATTATGTACAATATACACAGCATGGTTTTAATGATATTTTTAAGGGGACAACAACTCTCAGATGCGGTGTGTCCTGACACCCACAATACCCATGTATATCTATGGTCCAACCATTTATTTATATTTTGTGATAAAATGCACATCAAAATCAAACGTTAACACGTTATTAAATGTGGATGAGCTTAACTACTCATCTTGGCTTTGGCTCATCACACTGCGTTCTTCCATCCGTCCATCCATCCATCCATCCATCCTTCCATCCATCCATCCATCCACCCACCCACCCAACCGTCCACTTCTTATGATGTGTGTATTTTATCAACTTTTTGTTTGTTCACCACTTACTCTCCATGCTGCGTCAGCACTCTTGCCTTTACCCAGTGGAATACTCTCAGGTAAACACACCTGCTACTGTACATGTATGGATTGGAATTCCGTCCAATCTACTGTGACACCCTAAATTAACAGTGGTTCTGCCTACTACTTCTCTTGCATAGGTGCTCATCAGTAGACTTCACATATGGTCAGATTTGCTTAATTTTAATATCTGAGGTCAAGATGCAGTGTTTGGTAAAGCATAGGTTTACAGTCTGTCTTGTGCCCGTATTAACAATGGCACACATGTTGCATAACTGCTGGAGCCTCATTAACTCCAGGTTAAATCAGGAATTTATTTTTCTAGTGATGTAGTGATGATACATCGGCCAATATTCGCCTTTTTGACTGCTATTGGCAAATTATAGGACATTTACCGTATCTACTGTATCAATTTTGTGTCAATGTTGTATTCCTTATGAAAACGCTAGCCCTACTTTTTTAATTGGTTTACATTTAACTACACGTAGTTTAGGTTTCACAAACATTTTGAAACAGTTCATTATATAGGATATATGAGAAGGTTACATTTAAGGTTGTTTTGTAAATTTGTATGTTTGAATTGATTGAATTTATGCTCATTGAAATAAAGAAGTGTCCATCATTACTTTATAATGAAGACTTTGTTTTCCTGGCACAAAAGGGGGAACAGACTACAGAAACATGATTAACAACAAAAACATATAAGGGGACGGACACACGCACACACACACACACACACACACACACACACACACACACAGTCGCCAGCAGCTGCACTTTTCCTGTCAGTTTTCATTTGATCTCTGACATCGTGGATTGGATGGAATCCCAGTCCAGTGTCTTGTTACTCTGAGGTTGATGTGTGTACACAGCAGGGGGTTGGTAGTTATTTGATTCTGTTTCTATTATAATTATGCTTGTTTGTGTTTGTGTGCGCCCTTGCGCACATATTTTTTTTGTGTGTATGTGTCAGGGAGAAGTACACTCTGGAGCAGGACATCAGGGAGACAGAGGAGGCCATCAGACACAAGAGTTCAGAGGTGCAGGTGAGGGCAACTTGGTCAATTAGTTGCAGTATGAATTCATAGCTTTGGATAATGTGAACTGCTCTTATTTCAATTAAATCATTACACTTAAATTAGTCTACATCCATGACCTTCCATCACCTTCCCTGAATGGCTCCGTTGCCGCTGGAAATTTTACCATATTTCCTTCTATTTGGCCGGATGTCCATTACCTTCCGCCTTCTTTGTGTTGGAATTTTAAACGCAGATTAATGAGGACTAGGGTTACCTGCTCCTCAGATCTCTGCTGTCCAATCTTAGTTTTCTGTTGCACGACTAAAACAACCTTTGAACGTACACTAAAACAAGTTCCTTCCCGGGACTATTTTGCAGAGACACGGGCATCTCCATGCGGTGCTCAGCACCGCCCAAGACAATTGTGATTGGTTTAAATAAATGCCAATAAACCAGAGCACAATTTCCTTCCATCCTGGAATGCTGTGTGTACTTGCCGGACCTTCCTACGCAGCACTGTGGAGGAAGGTCTTGCAATGCAAGACTACACTTGGTCAATGATCAGTCACCGTTTTTCTATTTTTTTCAAATAAATATTCAAACCAGAAAGGTCTCTCCTTGCCCAGCAGATACAAACATATTCAGTATTTCTATACAGGGCCGGTGTATGCAGTGTGTATGTAGTTCAATAAACAGCTTGGTTTTATCTGACCACTTGTTTTTTATTTTTATGTGGTGTACACCTGATATTGGCACATGAAACTTGATTGGCACCCATTGATTGTTTATGTTCCCTCAGGAGATGCAAAATGACCTTGACATAGAGACAGCCAGCCTGCAAGAACTAGAGGCTCAGAAACAAGATGCCCAGGAGCGCCTGGAAGAGATGGACCAGCAGAAACATAAATTAGAGGACATGCTGAACGAAGTCAGGATGAAGTGCCAGGAAGAGTCTCAGATGGTGAGGAGGCGAGGAAGAACTGGGGGATGTGGGAGAAACTGAAAACAAGGCAGAAGTTTCCGCCCCTGTGACGCATTGCAATAGCTTTGCTACAGTGGCTACAGAGTCACTAGCAATGAGAGTAATTTATTAAATTTATATTTGTTAATTTGAATGTTGGTGCTTGTCAAATAGGGGTTTGTTTTACTGTCAAGCTTAATGCCAGAATTGCCAACAGGCAGCTAAAAAGGCGCCAAATGGAAGAAAGCTAAATGTCTTTAAAGGTTCCATATTATGCTTATTTTCACACTTGTATTTTGAGTTTTCTACTAGAATATGTTTACATGCTTTAATTTCCAAAAAACACATTTTTTTCTCACACAGTCCGGCTCAATTTTACTGCCTGTCTCTTTAAACCCCCCTCCTGACAAAACTCAGATTGCTCTGATTGGTCAGTGTTTTTCTGGGTTTTCCACATCTGAACTCTTGGAGTCTCTGCACCGTTATTGCAGCAGGGAAATGACTCTAACGACACAGTAGTTGTACTTTCTACCTATATATATATATATATACACACACACACACACACACAACTGTATGGACGTCCTGACAGTTTGTTTAAAGGCACAGTTTCTGAATACGCATTGTGTACATTTCTCTGTAGACTGTGGGCAATCAGCTGACAAAATCCCCAAACATAGTTAAAAACAACAGCTGTGCTGTAAGTTTGGCTTTATTTACTTGTAAAATTATCACACAGAGAGAATGTTAGAAGCGATAGCTTGTCTTTCCTACTTTCCTCCTGTACAGCACACAGAACCTAACTGCAGTTCTATAGGGCATGCCTACCAGATGACTCGGCCGTAGCCCCGCTGCTGCTCCTCAGTCAGTGACAGGAGATGATAGTGACGGTCACAGAAGAGAAAGACCTCGCTCTCTTTGGACAAAACTGGCCTCTCTCTTTTACAGAAGTCTCAAAATTTGTCGCTAGTTGCCTTTTTGAACCTGCACCCGCTGCTCTACAGAGGCTTGTAAAGCAGCCGTGAACACGAAGCTGTGCCCCATAATTAGCCGTCTAGGGATATAGCAACTCCCCGCCCACGCTGCTGTACTGCACATGCAGTAAACACACAGATGGACATACAAAGTTTCTTTGATTTAGAGTGAGATGGGACCTTGTTAGCAGCATATGGTTTCAGAAATGCAGATTGGATTTAAGGCCCATTGTCACTTAACAGGTTTCCATTATATTCACTTCTACCTTAAGATCTCGAGTCTCCAGAGTCAGATCCACTCCCAGGAGTCGGACTTGCAGAGCCAGGAGGAGGAGCTGAGCCGGGCAAAGGCTGACCTGGGCCGACTGCAGCAGGAGGAGAACCAGCTGGAGCAGAGCCTGGCTGCCGGCAAGATCCAACTGGAGACCATCATCAAGTCTCTGAAGGCCACGCAGGATGAGATCAACCAGGTAGAAACAGGGGCTGTGTGTGTGTAGGTGTGTATGTGGGTGTGTGTGTGTGTCTGAAAAGTGTCAACAGGGGGCATCATTGCACTGTATAATGTACTTAATATCACTGATGCCAATATTTGGTCCCCCTGTACCACTAGAGGAACTGGAACAATTAACTGTGTGTGTGTGTTTCATTTAACTTTGGCTGCAGTGGTGTGTCACCTGTTTCCTACCAGCCACTCATTCCTTAACATACAACTTAACCACCTGTAGCATTTATACACTGCTTGATTCTAGACACACATGATGATGCAGTCTCCATTCTATCGCTTTAGCATCACAGATGGGGGGAGGGGGAAGGGTAACACTGCATCATGCTGAGCCATGATGACATTATATTCTCCATTCTCCTGAATGTAACAATGATATGAAGGACGTTTATACTCTGCCACTGCTCTCCCCTCTACTCAGAAGGTCACATGGAGTGTTGAGGAAGCTCAGCAGTTGATTATTTCCTTATGCTCAACTGCAATAATATCCAGTCTTATTGCTTCCAGTCATGTTGATTTTAATGACAGTCCCCCTAAACCTTTTTATCATTCATAAAAATCCCACATATGGTCTGCTGCCTTGGGGTTTCCAGGATTTCAGATAACTAAAGTACATGTGATATTCCAAAAACAGAGGTTAGGGTTACTAACTGAATCCATTTCCTGTCTTATATTACATGCAAGGATATCCCTGTTTTAGAAGGATACTCTGTGAAGTGATACTCACAATCTGTCTGTGTGTCTATCTATCACATACTTTTTTAGTGTCAAAGTTGTCTGTAAAAACATGATAGTTTCCACTATTACAGCGAACAGTTGCTGTGGTCAGCTTGGATTCACGTCTGTTACAATTTAATGTGACAGTGACAGGTTTTCTTAGCGAGAACGTATCTAAAATCACTCTTGCAATAAAATACACTCTTGTTCCTTCATGCTTCACATTTACAAACTGCCACATTAAGGAAAAACGATGGTATTAAGCAATTCAAAATAAGTTGTTCATGTTTCAAATGTCCTGTATAAAGCAATGTGCTTCATTTTCTGTTTTTTGAAGCCACTGACTGATGCAGAAATATTTGCTTAGAGGCAATTTAAAGCATTGGTTGGCCCAAACTACATGTTAGCGTACTGCATTTTGTCACTTTACTCTATTGTGTCTGATTATGTTGACGGTTTTGGATTTTTGGATTTTGTCTATGTTTTAAAGACACTTGTCGGGTTAAAGAGAATTAAGTTTGTGTGGGTAAAAACAGCATCTACTAAGAGGGCAAAGCAAGATTTGGAGAGCTGCAGCAAAGGAAGAGCCTTGAAGGATGACCGGGTAGGGAAATACACCAGCTAGTGAAAGAGCGATGCCTCCCACAGCAGGCATGGAAAAGGACCACGAAAAGGAGGGCATAAAAAACCTGTGGGACCATATCCGAGCCAAACTTGGACTGTTAAGCAAAGCAGAGTGGATCAGAAGCCGCAAGGAGAGAGCAGCGTCAATCTTCCGTGACCCTTACAAGTACAACCGCGGGTTGCTGGAGGGACACTGCACATCACTGAACAGGAATTGGAGGGCCGTATAAAACCCCAGACAAGCAACAACCTTAGGGAAAGTTCCCTTGGTTCACCTGGCTACATCCCAAAACCACTATAGCCATCCTCAAAGTTTGATACACTCCCTGCAGTGTTCTAAAATCAACCAAGTGGTGTCTTGAGCAAGAACGACCTCTGCAGCCGGACAAAACAGGGTGTCATACAAGGTCTACAAGAGATGTCCCATGACCTTGAGCCTTTTGTGGAATATGATGAGTGGTGCCTGGGAACTAAATCCATCCGACCTGCAGGGTGTAAGGCATTCACCACTTTTATCCCGAAAGAAAAGACTCCCTAAAAACCAATTCAGAGGCATTGTGCTTCTGAATGTGGAAGTGAGAATTTTCTTTTCGGTGATGCTTGTCCGCTTGTTTTACTAACTCCTGGCCAACAAGTACATAGACACCAGCTGTAAGAAGACATGCGTACCAGGGTTTTGGGCTGCGTGCAGCACTCCATGATGATCTGGTAAGAAATTCAGACAGCCAAACAAGTCAAACCTCCATGTATTTTGGCTCGATCTGGCTAATGCCTATTGGTCTGTCCCCCACCAATTCATCTGTTTCGCACTCAGCTTCTTCCCTTTCCCACCATGCATCCAGAGTCTCATTTTCACCTACTTCAATAACCGTCAAGTGTGCTACTTTTCATCAGCTACAACTGGGTGTTACCAACAGCAGAAGGGACTAGCCAGGAGTTGTTGTTTGAGGTCATCTTAATTGGAGGAAGACAGATGGTTAAGGAGTCACAGCCCCAGCTGGGCAGTGATGCGATATGGATGACGTCACCTCACTCCTCTAGACAGCAACGTGCGCTTACAGACTCCTAAAGAGGTTTGAGGAACTGTTGACATGGGCCAGGATGAAGACAAAGTCATCCAAGTCTCGCAGTGTCTCAATCCGCAAAGAAACCAGGAGAGACAACATCTCCTTCTCAGTGGATGGTGTGGAGATTCCTCGCCCGACAGAACAGCCGGTGAAAAGTTTGGGAAGGCTATACACAGCTGACCTGTCAGGCAAAAACATGGCGGTCTCTGTGATTGCATAGCTCACAGCTGTTTTGAATAACATCGACCAAAGCCCTCTACCTGGCAAGTTTATGGTCTGGTGAGAGAGAGCGGCCCTTGCTGACACCTGGAGGGGAGTGGGCCCTTAGATCTGACCTAGATTGCCAGTTGAAGTTCCCTCAAGAGATTGCTATAACCTCCCTCTGGCCAGACATCGTGATTTGGTCCATTGCCTTGGAGACGGTCGTTATTGCCGAACTCACCATGCCATAGGAGGATGGGCTGGAGGCTGCCTTTAAAAGGAAAAAGAAGAGGTATGCGGAACTGGCAGCTTCACGTGCACAAGCTGGGTAGAGAGCATACACCTAACCAGTGGAAGTTGGTTGCAGGGGCTTCACTCCATACAGTGACTTCTCAAGACCCTTGGCATTAGAGGCCCCAAACTGGAGAGACTCCTCAAGGAGCTGGAAGAGAAAGGCAGAGCAAGGGAGCTTTTGGCTCTGTAGGATGGACAAGGCTGGGGGAAAGACGGATTCTAGGGTTGGCTGCAGGCGATGTTCCGGGGTTAAAGGATCAAAACATCTGTGAAGGGTGTCACCCTTCTGACGACCCTGCAGCCGGACCAAAAGGCTTACAACACAATATATTGCCCAGCCCTACCATAGAGTAACTAAGACGCTGTACAAATTATATCTATAGTCATCATACTACATTGTACATTTTTGTAAGTGTGTGCGGGTTGTGTTTTAAAACTCATTAAATAATTAATTAAATAAAAATGTAGTGTTTCATGTCTCTGGAACAACACAGTTAGCTACTTGCCTCCTTCGTATTAGTGTAGAGGAAGAAGTCTGACAGACATATAGAGCTAAGAAAAAGGGGGAATCGGTTTACCATATTATTAATGATTTTTTATTTAAAATTGTATTGTAAAAAATATTTTGGCAAAGCACCAGTTGTCAACCTTACAATGTTGTCGCAATATCAATATTGATGAATTTGGTCAAGCATATTGTGATATCAGATTTTCAAATAAAACCAAATAAATCTGCATAGCTAGATACCATCACTTCTACTGGATCATGGTGTAGTTGTTGCAACTACTCTGTTTTCCCATGCTGTAAACACTGCTGTTGGACACTGTGTTACACCTGCTAATGTCAGAAAACATGCCAGTTTAGTGAGTGTGTTTTTGTGTGTTCAACACAAGCAGGTGTTTCAGAAGTAAGCTACCCAAATCAAGACATCCATGCAGAGTTTTCTGAAGCAAGAAAACCATACAGCGTAGCATCCATACTTCTTGTTGCAACTGAACTGTGCGTGTGTTTGTGTGTATCCTGCAGGCTCGCAGTAAGTTGTCCCAGATTCAGGACAGCCAACAGGAAGTGTCTAAAAGCATTGAGCAGTACAACAGCACCTTGAACGGAACCCACGGAGGCAGTATGACCAACCTCGCCGATATGAGTGAGGGCTTCAGTGACAGAGAGAACGGAGGATTCCCAGCCATGGTGAGAGCAGCACAGGTCAGGATCTCGAGTAGAACTCTGCTTTTACCTGCAAAATTCTAGACAAAAGGGCCTCTAACTGACGTGCTTTTAGCAGGCTAGAATTCAGGTGTTATAAATAAAAAGTATATACTTAAAAAAAGATAATTTGTGCCCATACATGTAGTTGTAGTGCTCACACCTGAGCAACTGTTTGTGTCTTATTTGCATTTTTAAAGTATTTTCCCGTAGCATTAAGGTGTTGTGCGGACTTAATCTTCTTTATATGAAGAAGTATAAACAATTAATTTTTTTAGATAATTGTTACAAAATTCGCAAGGACCTGTTTTTGTACACCCTACAACAGGAATGGGCAGTTTGCACCTTTCAGTGGGGGGAAGACCCCTAAATGGCTCTAAGGTGGTGGGTTATACTACAAAAGAAGGGGTTTGTTCAAACATTGGAAATCCAAAATATTTTTAGTTTTTTTTGCAAACAGCCACACATGAACCAGGGGAAAATACTGGCCGCCATAGAGAATCATTCAAATATGTAGGTATTACATTCTCTGTTGGAAGATGTTTATAGTGTTGCACTTAGTTGCACACGTGGATGTGACAGAAATAGTTGTGTCAAAAATGATGAACCCAATGATAATGTGTAGAAGTTGGTTTTTTGTTTTCAGATAGATAGAGAAACAGTTATATAGCCCCCCAAAATTGGACATCGCAAAGGTGTCTGAAACTGGCAGCCAGTCTTGTAGTCAAATCACCAACTGTTGAGTCCGAGTGTAAGTCCAAGTCCCCAAAGAATAGTCCAAGTTGAGTCTGATACAAGTCACTATTGCCTGAGTATGAGTTGGGTCACAAGTCCAGAATATAGCGACTCTAGTCCATGTCCAGGACTTGAGTACTCCATCATTGCATATTACACAGTAGTCAGAAACGTCCTCCAACTTCAGAGTCCTATTTCATAAACACTTGAGTCCACGTCATCAATGTGTGACTCCAAGTCATCAATGCATGACTCCAAGTTGAGTTAAAAGTCCTGAGAATAGCGAATGAAGTCTGAGTCTAGGACTCGAGTACTCCATCACTGCCGGAAGCTTAATATTGTTTTAAACACAATAAGTAGTCTGTCAAGTTCCATAATTCCACTTGTAGTTTGGTTATCCCCTCTCCCCTTTGCCCAGGCCTATTATAATCTAGACAAGAGATCAGCAGCAGTCTACAAACTGCAGCATGCCGAATTCTTAGCTTTCATTTATGCCATTTGAACCGTCTTTTGCTTGAACCTTGGTTAATATTTTTCTCTCTAACTCCGTTTTGTTCCCTAAAGACTGCACTTCCCTCATAATAACATAATTACCTTGGCTCAGTCCATCTCACTCCTGGCAAACAGCTCTTGGGATCAGCGATGGGATCTGATTGTTGTTCGAATGAACAACAGTGCAAATGTTCTAATTTACTATAAGAACGCAGAGCCGTATGCACTCACACACCCACACACACACACACAAACACAAACACACACACCCACACACACACACACACACACACACACACACACACACACACACACACACACACATACAGACACACAGACACACACACACACACACACACACACACACACACACAGAGGAATGTTCCAGTCCAGACACAAGCTTCCTATTCACAAGGCTTTGAGTCAGAGTAGCAGAGTGCATACAAAGAAAGGCAAAAAAAGAAAGAACATTGCTCCTGTTTTTTTAAAAGTGAAATTCAATCTTGGGGGGAAATGAGGTGGTGTGTGTCTTTGCTGTAATTAGGGCAGGCTTTCCTCTCCTTAGATACACTCTTTTAAAAAAAGCTCTTGAGGTAGATTTCTGCACTTCTGGCTAAGTGGTAAATGATTAAAGGATAGTTGGGATTTATTACAACTTTGGTCAACTTGTAATTGTTTCAAGTGTGTTTCATTTACACAGCACTTTAAAGGCAACCAAGTTTGCACCAAAGTGCGTTACAAAGATAGACATACTGTAAATAGATACGGTTAATATAAAAGAAGATTTATAAAGAAACAAGTTGAAACAAATTGAAACCCATGAAATACAAGTTAAAGCTATAGTGCATAGTTTCTGTCTCCACTGTGAGGAATTTGCAGTAATGACACAAAAACTGTCAGCGAATCCACATGATACAAGCCTTCTGTGACTGCGCACGAGCAGCAACGACAGTTACTAGTAGCCAAGGAGGAAACAAAGGATTAAAAAACCTTGAACCTTGATTCTTCAGAATTGGTAATTAACTTCACAGTTTCTGCGCAGGAAAGTCAGTGGACGACACAATTGTCTGAACATACCTATAGGAAGAAATATAAAGAGAGTTCTGTGGAGCTGATAGCCTTAGTCAGCTTTGCAGGGACTCATTTGGCAATGGCTTGAATGTAATTACGTTTATTAATATCAAAACATTACGCACTAAAAGTTTGAAAACGGAAACATAAAAACCCAACCAGTGTTTCATATTTGTGTTCATATTTTCTACCAGCTGGGACATATGTTATGTTAATTGCCAAATAAGTTTTTTAAGAGGGCCAACTGAAAGTGAGATGATCCGACAAGTTGCTTATAATCTCATTGTACAGGACATACAACTGTACATTGTCAGTTTTGAAACGGTGCAAGGCACACTGTATGTTGTAAGTGACGCCACAAGAATACAGTTAAACTCCACATGAGAAAAGAATGCAGTTACTAACAGTGATAAGACATATTGTCAAGGTCAAATTAAAAATCAGAAACCACAACACCCCGTTGGTCATTTTAAAGTCTTATTTTGGATATTGTGATCATTTACAATAATTTCTTTTTTTTTTCTTACTCTGTTCTTAATTATAGGCCTACACCCAGTTGACAGTTTATTAGGTTTATACACCTTTCTAAAAATAATGCAGTCTAATACAAAACTTCTGCAATCAATCATACCTTATCTCCATCAAGGTTATAATGCAGTTTTTGTTGACATTGTTTAAGAGTGTGTTGATTCTGTTTCTTGGCATTTTGTATGCATTTGCAATAAGGAGCAAATAGTCACTAAACCGACGTGCAAACTGTGACTTGTGGTGCACCAAAGCACATGTGTTTGAGGCAGAATGCCTGAAAAAAGGCACAGAAGCCTTAATGAACCTGGCCAGGTGTGTGTTCAGTGTTAATGTTACTGACGTGTTTTGTCTGTGTTTGTTGATGCCTGGTTCATACTACGGGACGTCATCCTTGATTTCCCACTTTCTGACAGTTTTTGGAGCTCACTGACAAAAGCCCCTGATCAGAGGGAAATCTGCGTTGCCTCGGCACTCAACGTGTGTGAGAAGTGTTCTAAGACGAGGCCCCCTGGTTACCTCATAGATACTGTACATTTCAGATATCTGGCAGGCAAAAAATCTGGAGTTGTCGCCACCCAGTTTCAAGTAGGGAGAGAGGTAGAAAGTCTAGTGTTTGTGTCTCTCTGAGGGACACACACACACCACACGCGTCCAAACCTTAGCCAACTATGAAATAACGTTGGCATTACTTAAACCTATGACCTGTGTTCGTAAAAGCTACCTTATGCATACAGATAGCCTACAACTTAGTTATTTGCAGCTCCCAAAAACAATGGAAAGCAGTTTTATAGAGGAGGCATTCGCATTTTGCAATTGGACCCCCAAACTTCCTGAGCTATAGTGTCAAGCACGTATAGATTAATGTGTTTACACTCTCAATGTGTTTGGCAATTTTTAAGCCAAAGTCAAATAGTTAAAAGATGCTTTGAAAGTTTAAAGCTTACAGTTGTTTTGAAGAGCAGGTTTCCAGCTCTCTGCTATTGGAGGAGGGGCAATGCATGGTCTGCAAGTGAACTGGAGCGTCTCTAGCAACACAGAGCTGCCTGTGTGGACGCCTGTCTGTTAATAATAAAGGGAAAATGGCTAACGTAGCCAGCCGCGGATCGGCTGATGCCGATACAAACGTAAATATTAGCCGGCCGATAAGTCGGCCGATCAATCCTTCTTATGTTGCTTAAATAGCCTCCTCGACTCCTCCACTTGCCTCCCTTCCTCGCAGAAAAAGCTTGGAAATCATGGGAGGAGAAATGCGACAAGCAAATGTGTTTTAGAGTGATGAGACGTCCTTTCCTCTGAAACGTCACATGAATTTGTCAGCTGTTTGGGCGGAGTTATCCACTTCTTCAGCTGCACTGCTTCCAGGAAGGCTGCTCTCTTCTTTCCTTTCCTATAGCTCCTCAATGATCCCTCCTCAGTCCTTGGGGCAGACATAATAGCTTTGCTACAGCCTTCACCAAGGAGTGGCAGAACAACTTCCGGTTCAGCCGAGGACCAAGGAGTCGAGGAGCTATCAAATAAGTGACATAAAAGCTAAAGACTAGTAAAGACGTATAGAAACAGGCTATTTATTGTGGACGCGTGTGCCAAAGACAATACCACCTAACCTTGCTTTTATTTTACTTTGTGTTATCACTGCATGTCATCCACCAACATGGAGCAACACTGTTTCTTTCCTTTGTACCACAGGAGGACCCATTCAAAGTGAAGCCATCTGTGTTCAACAGCCAGCCTCAGGAACTTCACACTGACCCCTTTCACACTGAAGACCCCTTCAAAACAGACCCATTCAAAGGTTATCGTACCTCTTCAATTTCACTTTCCCCCGGTGTTTATCACCTTTCCATTTGACCTCAAGATAGTTATTCTTCTTTTCATTGACTCCAGTTATTCTGCTGTCCTTTGCATTATGCCTCTCCACTCATCCTTAGCGGACTATGTGTTTACGAAAGCGGCGATGCACGGGGGGACCAATAATCAGTCAAGGGGGGCCCAGGGGATTTTATCAAAATGCAGCCTAGAAAATTTGCTAGGAAATATCAGGACAGGATAAAACAAGTCACTGGATTTGGTAATCTTTGATTTTCTGTCCCGCAGGCGGCTTATATTGTATTTAGCTTTAGTTGCTAGCTGACTGTTTTCTGTATCTTCTCTCTTTGTTTTCCTCCTGCGCCTCCCTCGCTTCTGGATTCCTCTCCTGTAGGTGACCCTTTCCAAAATGACCCATTTGCAAAGCCACCATCAACATCCACAGGTATTTCCTTAGGGGACAGGGTATCAGTTTTAAGACCTGGTCACACCAGAATTTAAGTTTAATGCGTGCATATGTATGAATGATTGAATATTTTGTGTGTTAATACATTATTAGCATGAAACAATCAGACTTTTAAATGACTAGTGCAGCATAATCCAAATATAAATATAATATACACTTAAAATATGCTAAAATATCATTTAATAAAGGAACTGTGCAATATTCTCCCCTGCCCTTTGAAAGTTATAGAAATATAATCATCAGGCTCACATTTTTGCAATTGTGAAGGGAATTAGATACAGTACATTCACACAGATAATCCAATATACCTGTATGATATTACATTTTTCATGGCTCATGATTACATCATGCTTTTTTGAGAAGGTAAATCAGTTCTTTAACCTAGGAAAAGGTAAGGTAATGCTGCTTTATTTGTAAATCACATTTCAGCAACAAGATAATAAGTGCTTCACATAGAACATAAAAGAGCAGTTACAAACAAAAACATCTCTAAAAGAGAATATAAAAATAACTAAAGATAGAATAAAATGGTTATAAAATACAAGAATAAAAGTTACACCGCAGTGTTAGAGATGAATAATTTCTTAAGAAAGGCAGCATGAAAAAGAAATGTCTTTAGCCTTGATATTAAAGATGTGCAGCACATCAGCAGTTTTCTGGGAGTTTGTTGCTTCTCCATATTTAGTTCTGAATCAGTTCTGACAGGAATTAAACCTGTCCTCAGATGACCTGAGGTTAGCCTTGCATTGCCAGATCTTCCTTCCTTGCACTGTGGAGGAGGCTCTGGCTAGTCCACACAGCATTCCAGGATGGGAGAAAAACGTGCGCTGGTTTATTGGCATTTTTTTAAACCAATCACAATTGTCTTGGGCTGTCCTAAGTGCCTGACGCAATAAAAATGCTTTTGCAAAATGCAACTGAAAACTCTGAAAGGACATATCTAGCTGTCTGGATTTACCCTGCAGAAATCTAAGGAGCAATAAACCACAGTCCTCATAAATCCACCAGAGTTTAGAACACCAAAAGAGGAAGGTTAGGAACATCCTGCCAAAAATGAGGGACATCCAGCAGATCTTCCAGCGGAACCAGAACAATCCCCTAAATGAATTGTCATTGATATACAACTAACCTACATGAGGTCAACTACTATCCTCTTCTGGTTCGCACAGAAAAAGATAAACACTGTAATTCCCTGGTAATGTCTTAACCTAGAGCTGGGCAGTATACCGATATTATATGGATATTGTAATTGGAGACTAGATATCATAAATGTGCTACAGCTTAAGTATTATCTTTTCCTGGTTTTAAGGGCTAAATTAAAGTAAAGTGATGTCATTTTTGGACTTACCGGACTGTTCTAGCTGTTCTTTTGTGTGCCTGTACCCCCATAGTCATTATTTCCACATTACTGATGATTATTTATCAAAATGTTCATTGTGTAAATATTTTGTGGAAAAGAGCAGGAGTCAACCCTACAATATCATTGCAATATCGATATCAAGGTAATTGGTAAAAAACATTGTGATGTATGATTTTCTCCACATCTCCGAGCCCTATCTTAACCCCTCAAATTACACTCATACACATCCAAGAGTGGCCTGTGCTTGTGTTGGCAGCCTTGTCTTGTGTTGATGTACCTCTACATATTTGAAACAGCCATAAGTCCAACTGTCACTTGTGTCACACTTCCCTCTTCAGCAATATTGTGAAGTTTCACTTCTATGCTTAGTAGACGGAGAGCAGTGATGCAAATCGCCGTTTTTACGCAGCAGTGAAACTGCTCCAACTGCCCCGCAGTACACAACCCATTATTGCTTGTTCAGTCAATGCCTTTGCAGTGGGTTTGTTTTATATGTAAAAGCATCCATTTCTCAAATTTTTTGTTGTTGATCATTTGGTGCAAACACCCACCATGCGTCTGATTTTCCTTGGAATCTAATGCAAATACCCATTTAACTGCAAACATTGATCCAGGAGAGCATTTCTGTCAGACCTCACTGAAATCTGATGCTAGATGTGAAGGATGAGAAAGCATTGACTATCAGTAACTCTTTCCTGGGTTCATGACCTAGAGGGTGCCTCTTATCATTATTATCTATTAGATACCTATATCTATAAGATAGATAGTAAAGCACTGAATGCGTCATGTTGTTATGATTGCAAAACTGAATAACATAAGCATTAAAAGTATTAGTGTAGGTATTACAGGGAGATGTGTGGACAACTGATTAATTGGAACACTTAGGCTGTTTGTAGGTCATCAAACATGCAATCGAACATATCAAAACAGTGTGAACCCTGAAACTACCTCTTACACAAAATAGAATACATCCAACATGTGGTCAATATGCTGATGCTGTTTTGTTTTTACTTAAATGTTTTACATAAAAGTTTAATTTAAATGTCAAACTAATTGTCGCTTTGCCAGACCTTCCTCCACAGCACTGCTTTCTGCTTTCACATTTCTACCTCTCTCGCCTAAGTGAGGGAGCAGTGTGTGGCAAATTTTGGAGCTGACGTTTAAAAATTATGCAAACAAATCAGTGAGTGCACTACACCACTGCCGAGGTCTAACAACAAAGCTCCGCCAACCGGAGGTGCACCCAACCCGGGCTGAGACGTAAACAGACTGAGGGAAAAGAGAGGATGGCTAACAGGTCCCGTTTTTGCAACCGGTAGTGGCGTTGCTTTTCCTTTATTAACATGTCACGGCATACTCTATGCTTGAGGCTATGATATTGTTTAACTAGTGTATTTTGTTTAAACTGCGGAATGCTTGCACTATTGGCTAGTGACTGCAACACTCACAGTTCATGGAGTTTGTCTCCTTACAGTACCTTAACCAGCTTAATTCTCACAGCCAGTCTTAGTGCAAATTGTGAGTTTAGCCTTTTTTACCACACAAACCTCTGACTCTGAATTATTATCCTACTGTGACATTGTAGACTCTAGCACCAGCACAATAGCTGCAGGTTGGAAGAACAAGTCAATAGTTTGCTTGCTCATTGTGTTGAATTCTATCTGTGTCTCCTTATCACAGACATTTACGCATACTTGACTCGATTATCTCTAGGAACCTCCCCCTCCACACATTAGCCACTAACAGTGGCCATCCCCTATCCTTCTCACACTCATTGGCCTGCCACAGATTCCGAATTCATTGACGCGCCCCTTCCACGTTTAACTTGTAAAAAGCGAAAAAAAATAGGTGGGGCAAATTTCAAAATTTCAAAATTTTGAAAAGGCGACCATTTGGTTTCTGTCTGGAGCCCTGGTTTAGCTAGCTGTCTGGATTTACCACGCAGAGATCTGAGGACCAGGTAACCATAGTCCTCATAAATCCACCGGAGTTTAAAATTTTAACACAAATAAGGACATTGGCCAAAAGCTATGCATCCTGCGGAATTTCCTGCAGCACTGGAGCAACCCGGAAGTGGAACGTTGTGGATATTGTAGTAATATAAATGATATCATAGTAATATAAAGTACATTCTGAAACAGATCCATATCATCAACAGAGAAACAAATTGAACATTTTACTTAAATTTCTTTTTCCTTTTTGTGTGCCCAAGCTGTTACTGGAATACTATCTTAAGTGTTTTTTTAATAATTAATTACTGCTTAAGAGTGTTTCATTGGTGAGTCCTCATTATCCAATTCAAAATATTCCACATTCCGAGGGTGGATATAAACCCAGATTTTGAACAACTATGCTGTTTGTGATCATGTGGGCTTCTTCACATGATCACAAAACAAAATTGCCATTTCTGCGGTGCATCACGAAGAGCTGTCTCTCATTTGTTGCCAATTGAAATGTCACAAACAAACAAAGTTAAAGTTGAGGCCTAAAATCCAGGTGTGTCCAACGTTTATAATAAAGCTACTGTGAGAATTGTTTGCTCACACCGGCATCAAAGCGATACTGCTGCTGATTGTGTGTAAAGGCTATTGGAATGTGTTTGAAAACTGGCTTCTGTCCTTGAAATTTCTCAGTAATACATGATCCCGTTGTCTGGTTAATGAAACTTTTAAGGCACACTACATTGAGAATCTTAGTAGCTTAAAGTCGTCCATCATTTCTGCTGCAGATCCTTTTGGAGGAGACCCGTTCAAAGAGACAGATCCGTTCAAGGCTTCGTCTGAAGATTTCTTCAAGAAGACCACAAAGATGGATCCCTTCTCCACACCGGACCCCTTCAGTAAAAGTGCCACGTTACCTTCCAAGGTACTTCAAGATCGAGGGCCAGAACATGGAGTTTTAACTTACATAATTATATCAAATCCTAAGAAGGGCACAGATTTTAAGATGACTGATTATTGTTGGAAAACTTAATCAGTAATACAATTGCTAAGTTTGGATTTGCCTTTGGATGGATGAGTGCTGTAAGAGTCTCTTGAGATTTCTGATAGCGTGTCCTCTGCTGTTCACCCAAACAATACTGTATAATCTGATCGTATATAGATGGTTAAAAACAACAATCAACAGTCAAGGCATATTTGTAGGTTTGGTTGGGAGTTGAGTGAATTTACAATTAATGTATTCCCTGTTCTTATGCTTCCTGCAGCAAACCGGTCACTTTACAAGCAATGACCCATTCTCCTCAAGCAACTCAAAGCCCAAAGGTCCAGGTATGATTTCTTTCTTTATTCCAACACATCAACACTCATGTATAGTTATGCCGGCCTATCCTTCATTCTTGTGAATTTGATGTCTTAGGGCCCTCTGGATTGAATCTCTTCAATTTTGGCAAAAACATATACTTGGACTCAAAGATGAACTGATTCGATTTTGGCGGTCAAAGGTCAACGTTACTGTAACCTCACAAAACGCTTTTTTGGCCATACTGTAATTTATACGCTAATTATGACAATTTCACACAAATATAGACTAGTAGGATAGGATGATTAAGTGATGACATTTTAAATCCAAAAGGTCAACTTTACTCAGACATACTTTTCTGGCCATTAGGAACAGGTCTGTGTGAAGCATTTATGTTTCCCCCCCCAAAAAACACTTATTATTTTATTCCTTCAAAGTCTTCAGGTCACAGACATGTATTTAAACTTCAACTTGGCTGGTTGGCAGAGGCACATAATACAAGGCATTTTTTTAATTACATACAATTAATTACATTACAATTAAATACATTCCTAAAAACTAACAAATGTAAGGAATCTGTTTGTCTTTGTGCTTGCCAATATCCAATATTGCCATTAAATACTCTTACTCATTAATGTACTAGATTAGCTTACAATGGCTTAAAAGCCCTGACCCACTAACCCGATAATCGTCCGTCCGACATTCCGGCGAGATCAGTGACTCAAGTCTGTATGGTGTGTTCCGTGCCGTTGTTCATCGGATGGGCCAGCGGCCTTCATTTTGGCCTACCTGACATGCTCGGTTGGAAGGTGGGCACTGCTGGCAGTTGGACTCAAATGACCAGTCTAATTGGTGGAGTGCTATCCCGGAAATGACGATAGGGATGAGCGTGACTAGAGTCTGTCAAAATCTGACGAAAATCTTTTTTACTGACCTTTGTTGATATGGATTGAAAACAGATTCAGCAACTGCATGGCCTATTTCTCGCTTAAAATGTTTTCAGAAACACGCTTTGGCAAACTATTGACAAGCCGCTATGACAGTCTGGCTTTGAATTTCCGGAGAAACCAGACGCACGTGACGCGATACCAACGCCGTCGGCAGTTGGTATCTCTTCGGTGTGTTCCGAGGCACTTTTTTTGTTCAACTCGGGGAGGCAGTCAGTCCGACTGCCTTTTCTGCCAATGGTCAGCCGTCGAGTTGGTGTGTCCGGCCCTTAATACAACCACAGATATTAAAAGGATAATGATCTTGGTATACCTTGGTACAGCAGTTTAGAAAAATAGACAAATTATAGAGCGATTTTCCAACCCTAATCTGAGGTTAGAGTGGAGTCAGTTCTGTCTCTGGCAGTGGTTAGGTTGTTTTTGTGGTGGCATGAGTCTTAATCGAAAGAATAAGTATCTGCTGTCAGTGCACTGGAGCTCTTTCAGCCAGCTATTTGTTCACTCCAGCAGAAGACAAGCTCTTCAATTTCCTCCAAGATATTAATGCAGTCCAAACAAACACATACACAATGTGGGTCAGCTTGAATGCCTCAGTGATTGGAGAAACTTGAGCCTATCACCACACTGAGGCCACTGCTTGCTCAGACTATGGTTACCATGTTGGTTTGCCTATTAAAACCATGGCTGGAGAGGAAAGGTGTCCAATTTCCTTACTCACTTCCCAACTCAGATTGTTGATATTACTTCAAATACAGCTACATTGGCTCTGTTTACCAAAGAATCAAATGTATACACTAAAGAAAGAGCTAAATATTAACATCAGATGCTCGCATGGTCACTATGACAATGTTAGCATAATGAGGTATAGCCAAGGTTCAATGTTTACTATGTTCAGCATCTTACTTTAGCGTGTTGCCATGCAAGATTTGCTAATCAGTATTGTAGACCTTGCACAGATTTGTGGCTGTGAATGAAATGGTGAAAATCTTATGGTGTCACTGGAAGAAACATCAGCAGGGGTTGTAACAGAGCCAAATCTTTATGTGCAAAAGGGAGAGCCGGCATACACGTAGACACACACACAACGCCAAAGCTGTTGTGTTGTCGTTGTCTTGCTTAGGCTATCTAAAATCACACATGGCAGCGTTGTTTGGTTCAGTGTAAAAAAGCAAAGCCAGCGTAATTACGGATCTTCTTTTTGTCAGCATTGCGGAATGTGTAGAGGCTCTTGTCTCTATTTTATTGGTAATCAGTCCAGTAGCTGTTATATTTCAGTCAACCAAAATGGTGGATCGACTGACCAAAATCATCATGTCTAGAACCACATTGTCATTGTGGCTAAAAATTTAGATGGGCATTAAACTTTAGAATTTTTTGTTTTTGTTTCAAATGTATTGACTGACCAGATAAATATTGATTGAGTTCAGTGGATTCCAATGGTGTTGGCTTTTATCATAATCCCACTGCAGGTGAAACAACATATAGTTTATGATAAATTTTGACGTTCCTTTACGAGCCTAGGACCGAGACCCATTAACCTCTACACACTAATACTTAAGATTTAAGCCAGCCACAACACAATAGCCTCTTTTTTATTACATAAAATGTAGAGATTTAAAAAATGTGTATGAAGTGCAAAATGGAAATGCAGGAGATGCTGTTTCAGTTGACTACACTCTATGGCCCTACATGCTGTAGTTTGTGGTCTGGTTGCATTGGGATTGATTTTTCCTCTTCCGTGTTTGTTGTTCAACTACTATGGCATTAAACGGACCGAAGTAACATTGTAAGTAAGTTAGTCATTATGGTCTCTGATTGTGATTGTGTCAGTCAGTGGCATGAATGTTAATGTCTATAAATGAATTGTGACTACTTTTTTCAGACCTGTTTGGCACGTTGGACCCCTTTGGCAGCAGTTCGTTCAACAGCAGCAGTAACAGCTCTGCTGGGTTTGCAGACTTCAGTCTCATGTCGAAGCCCAGAGGCCCTTTTGAAGGCAGAGCTGGCTGGATGCCAGACTACGATAAGGTACCAGAGGCTAAATTATATCCTGAAAACACTCTTTGGGTAGATAGCAGTGTTTTCCTAACTGTGATGGTTTTCATTAAAAAGCACATGCAAGGGCGGCCTGGGTAGCTCACCTTGTATTGGGGGCGCCCTATGTACAAAGGCTGCTTCCCTTTGCTGCATGTCATTTCCCCTCTTTCTCCCTTTTCACATCTTCAGCTGTCCGGCACAATAAAGGCCTAAATAGCCCAATAATAATCTTAAATTTTTTCATATCACATCGTTTTGGACCATTATTAATACCTAATCTGTGTCTCAAATGTTGGGAAAGCAGATAACAAATAAATAATACCCAACAACCTATAAGACAAAACTTGTTTAAGAAGTTCATTTAGCTCCAGCTAAAATCAATAAATCTGTGAGAAGTCAATTAGTTAGGTTTGATGCATGCATTGAATTAACATTCTTAGGTGGTACCCAAAACGGCTTGGGTGCTGCACCTTAGCCTCATAATGATAGGCAAAACCTTGGATAGTCATAGCAAGCTCTCCCATTGAATGCACATGTTCTTTAAAAACTTCTTAAAATGTTACCATTAAATGCCATATTGGCACCAAATCAAATAAAGGATATATCGTATTTGGTCCAATTTATTGTTTTAATTTGTTGGGTTTTTTGGCATGCAGCTGAGTGTTCAAAGAACCACATATTCCCCCTCTCACTCTTTGCAGTCGATGTTTGTGGACGACCCATTCACCAGGAAGAACGACATGCCAGCTCTGCCACCGAAGAAAAGTGTTCCCCCAAGGCCCATACCACCCAGTGGTGAGTGTCACACTACAGAGGCTACAGGCTGTTTAGTACCAATTTAGCCTTTAGCAGCGTAGTAATAGGGGCACTATCAGAACCTTATCACAGCTTCAGTCATTAATTATACAAAATAATAGTTGGATACTTGTTAAAGAACAAAGTGTTTGACTTTGACTATTGTATGGCTTAAGCTTAAAACATTGCACAGAAAACCCTGTTACCCTAATTTTATATTTTTAAGAAAAAGGGAATGATTAAAAGGTCTCTGTCCGAGGCTAGGCTAGTGGAAAGGTTAAGACAGGAGGTGAGATTACATGGGTAAGGGTTATTCAACCTTGATAGGTTTTACTTGCACGCTAAAGAACGTAGATTAAGGAGATGGGTGTATGTGTTCATAGACTATGAGCAGAAAAAGACAAATTATGAATAAAGGAATTACGAAAAAAAAAATCTATTAGGACATTGTAATAGAAATGAAATCAAAGATTGTCCTACTGCAGAGTTGGTGATATTTATCTGTGGGTTCATGGGTGACATCATATTACACATAGTCATTTGAGACTAAATCTATTGATTAGAGCAGTTTTAAATAAAAACCTGATTTATTGTACTTTCTTTCACATGTACAAATGTATTTGCAGTGTTGATTTAGTCTTTCCTAGTTTTATTCTTTAAAAAAAACAAAAACAAAAGTTAATGGATGTCATGTTTCTCTTTCAGCTCTAACAAATAGATACATCTCACCACAAAAAGACCGGTTACCTTAAAAACAAACTTAGTAATCAATTGCAACAGGCAAGACTATATACATTTTTTTTTTCCTCCATAGAATCAAAGAATAGAATAAGATATTAAGACCGTTTGACTGGCAACTTTTATGTAGTTTATTGTTGTAAACAGTGTTGAAATGTACACATTTCCTGTGACTAGAAAAAAGCTTTTTTTTCTGTAACGTAGAAAGCACGTCTTTTAACTTAGCAGTCTTAAACTCTGTCAACAGGAAAGAATGTCACTGTGGGTACAGAGAAGATAAAAGCCTTCTTGTGTTTGCCTTCACACACAACGTACTTTTGTGTTATTTGTGCTCTGTAGCATGTCATTGAAGCTTTTATATCCGGTAATATTGACAATGGCAAATTTTGAATTTTAAATTTGATTTCTTACTACAACTACAGAACCGTATTTTATTAACTATTACATCAATTTATTTTTTCAGCGTTGCCTGATGGCCATTAACGTTAATGAATTAAAAAGTGGTCTTCTTTGCCTTGGCTACAGCACTGTGTGTGTCCGTCTGCTTCGGTTTCACCCACCACTGAGACTGATTTAGTGCCCCACCTACAACAATCTCTGATACTGGGTATTATGTTGAAAGTTTTTAATTTTTTAAACAACTGCTTAAAGCAATTAAACAAAGTTTTGTGTTGGAGTTTGTAATATATCAAAATCTTAATTTTGACTTAAAGGTTTTCATTTTCACTTTTCATTGTTAGCGTTCTAGACAAAGCTTCTGGGTCTGAAAAGTGAAGCCAATGCCGAAGGACTTTAAACATGCATTCTATCTAGCAGGGGGCAACTCCAGTGTTTGCAAGAAAAAGCCGGCTTACAAGAAAATTACCCTGCTTTATTACCTTTAGTGAACATTTTAATAATGAGTTTATGGTCTTAATTGCTAGTTTCTGATCTTCTTTAATTCAGCATAATGTTCTGATGGTCAACTAGGGTCCTATTTATTGTAAAATAGATGAAGCAAGGGGATGCTTTAGAAATTTTACCTGTCAATCAGGACAGAGGCTTAAACTTTGACCCTCTCATTTTGTGGTTTTACTTCATCGATGGTAATTGGAACATTTTGGTCTCCTTAAAATGGCATTGTTAATAGTTTGCCAGCCAAACCTAGCTAGCTAGCGCTAGTGGTAGTTGGTAACTCTATGTAAAGTTTGACAAATTTTTGGTGTACTGTCGTACACCAGTAACCAGAGGTCTGCATTTACTTGCCAGTAAAAACTTAGTGCGATGGTTCAGTTTCACTCAGTACAACTTCCCTTTTTAGCATTTAGCTTAGCACAGCACAATTGCAACCAATTCATGAAGAAACTGGTGGAAAACACAGCAAATACATTCTGTGTCTGCATGGTAGTATATTACTGTTTGTAACTGTGTGTGTGTGTGTGTGTGTGTGTGTGTGTATATATATATATGTGTGTGTGTGTGTGTGTGTGTGTGTGTGTGTGTGTGTGTGTCTGTGTGTGTATTTGTGGTTTGTGTCTGTTGGCTAAGGCAGGGCTTGTTGTGTGGGTGCATTTGTTTATATTTCATTTTTCTTTATATGCTCTGTTCATACTTCTTATTGCTGTAAGCCTTTTAATGTAAAACACAATGAGATTAAATGTGCTATATAAAATATAACTTCCCAGGCCTGACTAATGTGCAGATGTATACAGCAGTGTCTGCTGACCTATTTGACCTGATGTTAAGTGGTTACAAATATCAAAGGAAGTTAACCTGAAAGTACAGGAAATTGACCACATGCTTTTCTGGTGTGTTATAGCTCTTAGTTGGGTGTGACTAATCTCAGTGATACCAAATATTGTCTCTCCCTTCTCCACTAGTGTTTGTTTGATTGACAGAAACAAATATACATGACATGTATTTGAGATAGAGGTGTGCACAACATTTGTATACTCATTACTGGATGATGTATCCAAACATGGCAACTTTTTCATTACAATGAAAGATGCTGTTCGCGATTTTTATACTATGAGCAGCACCTCCATTTCCTTAGCACTTTGCATTGTGGGAAGTAGGGTACATCAACAGTACGCTCAAAAATCTAGTGTGAGGACACTACAACCTAAAATTAGATTAGTATAAAATTTGGACACAGCTCAGGAAATTTTCTCTCACTTCCCTCTTCAGTGCTTATAACACATAAGCTTTTTGGCATTTTCACACCTACCTTATTTGCAGAGATGGGAAGTAACGGAGTACAAATACTTCGTTACTGTACTCAAGTAGATTTTTCTGATATTTTTACTTTACTTTACTATTTATTTTTGTGGCAACTTTTTACTTCTACTCCTTACATTTTAACCCAAATATCGGTACTTTCTACTCCTTACATTTTACAAAATTGGCTCGTTACTTTAGTTTTGTACAAGAGGTTGTTATGTCGGAAAATTGCGCGGACACGCGCCTCACACCGCGAGCGGGTGCGTGCGCCACACGGAGAAAAAAAGTGAGAGAAATGAAAAAGAGACAAGCTGTCCGGAGGATAACCAGCTGAGATTGTGTGTGAGAGTCTTTGAGAACTGTAAGTCGTATAACTCATGTTGTCAGTTCACTTAAGCCTGTTATTGGTCTGTAGTTCTTCACATTTAAAGTAAGTTAGCTAGTGGTTTTGGTGTGGTCTTCACCTGTTAGCTAGGTTGCACGTTGGTCTTAATGAAGCATCATCAGTTTCACCAGCTTTATTCGCATGAGTTTTTTTTTTGGCCCAAACTTCAGATACTGTAAAACAATTGACAAGTGGATGGAAACTTAGCTAGACAGAAGTTGTCTCCGTTTGTTTTAACAGACACACCTGGGGTGAAGTTGGACACCAGAATCAGGTTTAATCCAGTCCTAATCTAGTTCTCAACTTTCACATCATTTCACTGGAGTTATCCTTATTATTGTTTACGTCATCAATACCATATTCAGTCTAAATGGATGGGAATACATCTACTGTATTTGATGCACGACTAAGACAACTCAACAGATTTAGCATTTTGCATTAATTCACAGCAAATCAGTGCGACTTGATGGCGCTAACGTTAGCACATAGTAGTATGGATGGTGTTAACGTTAGCACATAGTAGTATGGAGGGCGCTAACGTTAGCACATAGTAGTATGGAGGGCGCTAACGTTAGCACATAGTATGGAGGGCGCTAACGTTAGCACATAGTATGGAGGGCGCTAACGTTAGCACATAGTAGTATGGATGGCGACATGGTTGAAAATGAATAAAACAGCAAGACATTCCCATCATCCTCAGCCTTATCTGAGAGAGATGTTTGAGACAGAAGGCATCAAGAAGGACTCATGGCCAATGTGCTGGGGAACTTATTCATTAATGTCTGTTCAATCATTCATATTTTAATCCTTTATTTTATTTCCAGAA
>NC_048415.1:27681732-27733388 GCF_013103735.1 Etheostoma cragini
CTTTTACCGGAGTATTTTTTAACCCAAGTATCTGTACTTCTACTTAAGTACGGAAAGTGAGTACTTTTGCCATCTCTGCTCAAAAGACCACATTTTAGTCCGATCATAAGAGTCGGTCTTGGTCTGGACCAATCAAAACAATGGTTTGGTTCGTTTGTAGTATGAAAAAAACTTGCTGGATGGTGGTTAGGCAACCACGTAGCATAGAAGATAAAAATAGACCCAGAAAATTTGTCGTGGAAGTACGTGGAGAGAGTAGGAGATTAGATATTTAATTTTGAATTGGTCAGACAAAAAAAAGTGTTTTTGTATGGCTCCAACTGCCCAACTGCCGGGCCACATTGATGACAAGGAAATTAATGATAATTGATAATTGAAAGATGTAAGGAAAATGTTGGAATCAATGCTTCAATTTGTGGTCATTTCCAAAATGTCTTTATGAATCGATTTCTTGACCAGAAAGGACAACAACGTTGCTATGAGACTTGGTGCTCATAGGTTTCTTTTTCCCCCGTTGAGCGTTTGGTCGGATAGTCCCGTTCGTTTGGGGTGGTGTGAAAATTCATTTGAACTCAGCTGTGGGCTACACAACCATTCTCTGACCACTTGAAAACAGGGGTTTCAGTTCACTTCCAAGCGCTCTACAGTTCGGTTCACTTTAGGTAAGAATGCAATACAACTCAAATAAAGGAAGTGAACCAAGGAACAATGCATTTACTAACCTGCAATTTCAACATTGCACACAATTTACAGACTTAAAGCATGCATGATTTAAAGATTGAACACCTTCAGATTCATAATTATGACCATGCATTGCTCGTCATCTGTGACAACACATCATCATCTCTTTCTACTCTGAGCCGCCCTCTCCTTCACTCGCAAAATGTCAGCTGCTCATATTGTTTGTCTACTTCTAAAATATAAGAAACACTAAAGCAAAATCCGACAACCCAAGACGTTATTAATTTGTTGTTGCTCCATTATTAATTATATATAGACCGACTAGAAGTGTCAGCAAGTTTTGACCGAATGTCATTTGTTTACAGTGTGTGTTATGTTTGATAAAGTACAGTGTGAACGCAAACTGAGCCAAGAATGGAACAATCTTGCAACTTCACCTCTAAATCGCACCAAACTATATGTGTAAAAGCGTCCGTAGTGTGGACCCTGATCACCAAAAACTCTCTTTTCTGTGTTTCAGCCAAAACTGGCCACACTTGGCCCCACTTGCAGTCGCTGCAACTACACTATCCCTCATGCTTGCTGACTCAGTGGTTATAGAATGGAACTAGAGAACAGGTTGTTACAACTTCGATACCAGTCTTTTCATTTGTTCAACAAAAACAATCAGACTCCAGCAGGTGTATCTCCACTGTTCACTCCGCACTAATGGATAAAATTCATACTAATACTTTGAAGGTTTTTCTCTTGATTTGAAGTTATAATTGCTCAGAAGCTTCTGCTCTGATGTTTGTGTGTAGACAAATGTGATGGTGATGTTGTAAGAGCAATGATGTGTGGTTTGCTCGGCCTGTTGTTTGCAGACACACCCTAACTTGCTTCCTCTCTCTTCCTTTTGTGTGTGTGTGTGTGTGTGTGTGAGTGTGAGTGTGTGTGTGTGTGTGTGTGGGTGTGTGTGTGTGTGTTTACAAGGGTGAGTAGTTCAGACAAGGTCGTGCTGCAGGCTTTGTGCAGTGGGTGAATGCCAGCATTTTAAACAATAAAACAATCTTCTTCATATTACAATATTACATTATGTTCTTTATGTTTCTATCTTACTTGCACATACATATGCATGCTGCGTCACTTTCTCAAATCAGCTACTGCACATGTGAATGGGTCACGGCTGCAGTGACAGTGCTAAAAGGAAACTCGCATAATTGAGGGCAAAATTGTGTATTGTTGTAGTTGATTAAATACTGTATGTACAATCCTGTGACAGTCATTAAAATAAGATGCCAGTAATGTGGATAATTTAAAACAGGGTGGAGCTCATGATTGTGGTTTCTCAAGTGTGAGTGTGTTTGTGTGTATGTGTGCAGTTTACTGAAAGAGGAAAAAACTGATTGCCAGGCATTCAGTTTTGTTCAGCGTGGAGTGTGAAATGAACTGCTCACCCTAATCAGCCAAGTTATCTTGGTAATGCAGCTAAATACGTATGTGAACGTTGTCTGACAACGGTTTGACTGGTCTTGTGGTTTGACACCTATACTAGCAACATGGTGTACTCTTTCATGTTCCCACGATTCTCTGCCAGGCCCAGCTTCAGCTCCCTGTCAATAACAGAAACTTCCATTACTAGGATTACTGTTGCTAATTTTGTTCATGTGTGGACCCACCAGTGGTTCTACAGCATTACCAAGTCTTTACATTTTTTATTGTATAATACAATTTTTGGTTATTTTCAGTTAAATGCAGAACTATTTTGTCAGCGATGGCATATCTGAAATGCATTGTAAGAGATGTTAATCGTGAATGTGTGTGGTCTATGAACATGAACATCAGTTGAATTGTCTAGCTGGTAAATTGGTGAACCAACAATTGGTAATGTGGGCAGAAACCCAAACCAAGCGTCTTACCAGGAAACCGTTGAGAATGTGTCCGTGGGTTATGGGGTATCACTTATGGTTTTGGTCCTCTGACTGTTTTTTCCCCCCCATATACTAGCAGAGGATGTAGCACTGCATCACTTTAAAATATTTTGGGTGGGCACTAGATATGAAATTTCTTTGCTGTGCCCGAGTGGAGGTGAAACTTGAGTGCGGCTTTCAAAAGCTGGTAGCTGTCCCTGTTGTGACACCGGATGTGAAGCAGAGCGTGGGCAGAGCTGTGAGAACTAGAAACCGTAGTGTTTATGTGTTTTTAATCCAAAATGGATCAAATCAGATCCTGTGTTATCAACATAGTTCACTAAGGTGAGAATAACTCATACATGCTGCAGTGATGAGTCATGGTATCTCTGAGCTATCAATACATGTTTTACATCCTCCTCCTGAGATACTTGAGACCTGAAACCTGTGATATGTGTTTATTTCTGTTTTTTATGCTTCTCTTAGCATGTGTTTATCACCACAAAGCAGAAATGTGCTATCCGAGTCACACCTTGATTGTGTGTTCTTATTAATGTAAATACACACAAATAGACATACAGCAGAACAAAAACAACAAAGCTTAACTAAGTCAAGTCAACTTAATCTATCACAAATCAGCAAATAACTATGGCTGGGACGATATGCTTTTGTTCTGATTCAATTCTTTCACATTACATGGTTGCCGATTTGATTTGTATTGCGATTTGATAGTATTGAGTATTGTGATTTTCTTGTCCTTTAACAAAAATAAAAGTTGAATAATACTTCTAGAGACATTTCTATAACTATAATTATTTTCTAAGAAGAATTCACATCACATGTCGGCCAGTCAGTCTGAAATGTAATTAATTTGTAAAGAAGATAATCGCATGGATTTTTCTGCAATTTCTGCTTTTGCTCTGTTTTGCTGGAAACTACGCAGCCAAGGAGGTTACATGGATTTTTAAAAAAAGATTAAAAAAAAAAAAAAATCCTCGGATGAGGAAAAACTTCCGGTCTTTGATTTTGTCCTTCATCCTTCTCTCTGTATCAAGCAGTTAATCCAACATGGATTTGATTTTATCCCTCATCCTCCGCCTCAGCCTCCACCCTGTCTAGTTCATCCACCTAGCCTTGCTAAAATGTAGTGATGACAAGATGAAGCCTCATGAAGCATTGAAGCTTTCCAGCAAAGTGGTTTGCAAAGGGGGTTCATTTCTCGAGTTTTGTTTGCTCACAATACCAGCTGTTGGTCTAAGAGTGATCTATGTGATTTCACTGTATCAAAGACAGTTGGTGACTGTATTTTACGCCAGTAAAGACTTTAAAATTACAATTGGAATTCCTTGAGAGGAATGCAGCTATCAAATGTATGTTAAGTAATCCTTTTGGTTATAATTTAATAATAGCAGGAGGGGCAATATTATATGGATATATAATAATATTATATATTATTTTCCATAATATTAATATTATATGGAATAGTTTTCCAAAACTGGATTGTGGCAGTGGTTTAACCGGGCAGAAGGCCGTCAATGTGCTTGTGTAGATCATGGCTGTGTTTGGCTGGGTTGGATTTAAAAATCCACCCGCCACTGCCACTACTTTTGCCTTATAAAGGTGAAAAACAGGAATTGCTGTGTCTCTATGAGCCTACTCGTGGACATTGCACTGTCGTCATGTGCTGTAGTAGGGGATGCGGCCTGGGACACACAATCACACAGTTTAATAAAGTACTTATTGGACTTTAACTTATCATTGCACCTTCAATAATGTAGTTGTTCTCAATTTAGGTCATCCTGTACATCTGCGGTTTTTCCTGCATCCACCTTGTGTGTTTGTGTGTGTGCGCAGAAAAAATACAAACTACACTCCACGAAAACAAACTCATAAAATAATGAAGTGCCAATTTTAATTAAGATAATTAACTATTGCAAGCCAGATATTAAAACAAAAAACGACAGTATTTAAACAGTAATGCTGCCTGCTGCAAATTGAACTACAGTAGCCTATAAAACGTTCCTGTTTTTTTTACTTTATTTATAAAACATGATTGTTTAATGTTTTAATAGAACAAAAGATGTGAAAATCACCGCAGCATATTTTAACAGACAATTAGACCTCATCATTTTATTCAACCGGTAATTACTGGATAATGGAAAGTCACGTAAACTGCACAGCCATGCCTGTTTTAGTTAGCAAGCATTTGTTGGCATGGTGGAATAGAATATAGAAACTTGCCTCTGATATGAAAACCCTTGTCCCTGTGATGATGGTTACCTCTGTCTTTTATCTCTCTAGGTAAGAGTACACCAGTGACCATGGCTGGCACAGCTGATCCTTCCAAACCATGTGACCCCTTCCAGCCATTTGGCGGTGAAGCCATTGACCCGTTTCAGAGTAAAAAAGGCCCGGGAGACCCGTTTAGCGGCAAAGACCCTTTCGCCCCATCCTCAGCATCAAGTAAAGCCTCTAAAGACTCTACCGCGGGTTTGGCAGACTTAAGTTCTGTAAGTTGAGATGGGTGATACTGTTGCCAGTGTCTAGAGCAGGCCACATAGCTGTCAGTCACTAGATTTAAGTTATAGCGACTTTACCATGCTACAAAGACTGATGAGTTCTGAAAGTGCTCAAAGGATGTAGCAGAGTTATCATCTCACTTGCCACTGTATGCCTTAGAACATGGTCCTAACATGTTTTGGGGGCTTGAATCTGGTTACTGAGTACAGTGACCTCATTTACAGTTGCTATTAAAACATGATTTGTATTGATGGCTTATCTGGATTAGTGAAAAAGGATAGTTTGTTGTCAAGTACTTCAGTTTCACTTTCTCTTTGTGCAGGTTGAGATCAGATAACAATGTGGGCAGAACTGAGATAAGGAGAATGCTTATTAATAACAGTTGTGTGAAGAGCTATTATCAGATGACATTTATCAAATTAGCAACTCACGATTGTTATCATTATCAATATTTATCAAAATTGTGAATATTTTCTGAGAATGGGAAAACAAACAATTCAAACAAATAATGAAGGTTCTTTTTGGAAGGGAACACAAAAGTTCAAAAGAGAAGAAATATCCCAGGCACTCTTCTTTCAAAAAGTTAAAAAGCTTTTATTCAGGTGTCTATTTCACATTTAAATTGTTAGTATGTTAAAATAGAGCTTGGTAGCAACACACGCGTAGCGGTAAAAGCCTTCTTTGCAGTATAGCCCTCAGCACACACACACTCCCATACAAGATGATCGCAAACACCACCAGTAAACTCACAGGTAACAAATGTCAATTCATAATATTGTATTACTGAAAAAAAGAATGCAAATTTGTGTTTTTCCTAGTTTAAGGCCAAATTTATCAAAATTTATGAGACACAGCAATATCACAACTCAACTCTCAGCTCTGGAGTCTGTCTGCCCTGCATGGTCTTGGTGTGTGTGTGCTACTATGTTCATCATTTGTTGTTGGTAGTTGTTTAATGCTTTAATTTTACTGTCTACAGAATAGGATTAGGGCCACATGTTAAATGAAAATGTATTTTTCTTTTGAGTTTTAAGTCAGAATTCTGACTTTGAACTTAGAACTCAAATTATTATTTTTACCTGTGTCCCTAATCCTCTTCCGTAGCTGTCTGTTTTTTTATGCAGGTTATATACTAATATGTTAATGTAGTTTTGCATCTTCTTACCACTCTCAAGCATCCTTTCACAACTATATTCTCAACCTGGGGACATGTCCCCCACTTTTCAAAATCCTGTGTGTGTCCCCCCCACTTACAAATTTGTTTGATATCATTTTATTTTTATAAGTCTCTGTGATTGCCTCCTATTTTAAGCAAAGAAGAAAGTACAACAACTTTTTCTTATACATAGTATAGTGCTATTCCATTTGGCATAATTTATCAATAGGATAAACTTAATTATTTCCTGGGTTTTGTGTCACCATAGTCTCTATAAATGATTTAGAAATGCAGGAAATGGGATTTATATGGGGAATGAAATTTTTTTGGAGGACCCCAAAACCCCCTGTTTTTTTTAAAGATTATTTTTTGGGGACTTTTCCCTTTATTAGATATTAACACTTAATAGACAGGAAAGGGGAGAGATGGGGGATGGCACGCAGCAAAGGGCCGTAGGTTGGATTTGGGCCACTGCAGGACTCAGCCTAAATGGGGCGAATGCTCTCACTGGGTGAGCCCCCCAAACCCCCTGTTTTGTGTCAAACCCATTTCTCAAACCAAAGTTACACACTTCAATTCAATTCAATTCAATTTTATTTATAGTATCAATTCATAACAAGAGTTATCTCAAGACACTATACAGATAGACCACACTCCAGAATTTACAAGGACCCAACAGTTCTAGTAGTCTCCTCCAGAGCAAGCAACAGTGCGACAGTGGCGAGGAAAAACTTCCTTTTAGGCAGAAACCTCGGTCAGACCCAGGCTCTTAGTAGGCGGTGTCTGACGACACTTGCATATAATCAAAGTATATTGGAACAAGAGATTACACAAAAGACAAGGCTGACACAAGGGCATTACATTATTTTAATTTTTTATTTTACCTTTATTTTTTTACTAGGTAGTCCTGGCTAAGACAGCAGAACAAAAAAAGAAGAGACGGTTTCATGCAGTCTGTGGACTGAACCAATTGGATAATGAACCGTAACGGACATAAACATGTGCATCATATTTACATTCTAAGCTAAGCTACTTCTTTAGGATGGTGATGGCTGAGCATGAGCAACCATATTTGTTATTAATTTGTGAAGTAGTGATTCAGAACATGCCGAAGTGCGTGTGGATTTACTCTAAGGATGCTGCTACATGCACACTTTCAGTGCTTCTCCCTAAATGCATACATCGGCGCAGCCAATCTTGAAGTGCTTAGAGATTCCCACCTGCAGTCTGGTGATATCATCACTCAGACTCATCTTTTGTCACTCACTCTCTGCATGTCACGTTGCATTAGCTGCTCTTTCCTTTAGCTCCAAGTGCTGTTTGTCGCTGCGTGGAGGGATTCACTGACAGTTCTGTTTTGCCACAGTCCATTGTCCCAACTGTTATTGGCAAGTGTCTACTTTTAATTCCGTAGCTTGTTAGCATTGTAAAATTTCATGATTGAAGCTCATTAAAAAAACAAATTAAAAAAGCAAGTAGCTAAGCACAAGTGGTGTAGATTGTTTCAAAGAGGCCTAAACAGAAACTGCAGGTATCCCCTCACGCAGTCTGTGTTCTGTGGTGTAAACTCTCCTGTTTCATGGATTTCTGGTTCATAATATCTCTCTTCTGTAATCCACCTCTCTGACAGGACCTGACAAAGCCAAGGTAAGAGACTGAATACAATGAAATTCACATAAAAGGATGTCAATTAATGGCCATAAGGAAGTGCATTTCAGATATGTTAAATCATCTGTTTTGGTAAAAAAAAAGAAAGGATTGCACCTATGTTATTTATTTTTTAGTTGGGTACTAACATTATCCAAATTGTGTACGACAATGTTCAAACCCAGAGAAATCTGTGATTTGAATCAGGGATCTAGAGGGTCACGTGTCAATGGCGTCATAAAATCTTTAACCCCTCTAGTTGCTTTAACTTCCGGTAAAACACAGGAAACCCCAGACAATACGTTAGAGCAGCAGTCCCCAACATTTTTTAGGCCAAGGACCCCTTAGCTGAAAGAGAGAAGGAGCAGGGACCCCTTAACATTTACTTGTTAAAACCTGCTGAAACAGTGTTAAAATGCATATTAAACTGGATCTACAATAACTTGTACGGTGGCCTAATTAATCAAGTTAGACCTGGCGGTCAATTGGTGAAGTAGCATTTATCACTTTAAAAGGGGGATGCATTTTTACATAAAAAATAATTCAACCATGGAAATATCTTTAAAAATTGTAAAAAGGCATCCCTTTAGCGCTCTGTCTCTCTTTCTCTGTCTGTAGTTTGGGAATGAGGCTCAGCAGTTGGAGTGGGCGAAGCGAGAGAGTGAGCGGGCAGAGCGCGAGCGACTGAAGAGGCTCAGGCAGCAGGAGCAGGAAGACTTGGAGCTCGCCATCGCCCTCAGTAAGGCCGAGATGTCCAATGCATGACCTGGAACCCCCTGTCGCGTTGACCGGCTAACATGCAGACAAAACATGATTGACACCTAATATATAGACAGAAGGCACATCACTAGACTTATTGTCAAGTGTTCATACAAACTCATACACACAAAACACACACACACACACACACAAGTCCTGCATATCCGCTAATTACATTCCCTCACGCGCAATGACTCAACAAGTGGAACCGAAAGATCTTCCAGGCAAGTCTCTCCGCTAACCTTGCATTTCAAAAAACAGGAAAATAAAGCTGAGGGAAGCCGAGAGCTTATTACTGCATAAGTCTCCTGTTGATGTGAAGAGACAGCGGACTGAAGGATGAAAAAGGCGAAGAGGAGGAAGAGGCAAGAAGGGCCTGATGGAAACAAACAGATGCACTGTGTATATGCACTATAGTGGCTGCTCAGTGACGTGATGGATCCATTCACTGGGCTCTGCAGACTAGCCAACAGAACACCTCAACAGTTTGAATTTCAACGTGTTGTTTTTGTTCTTCAGCTTCACTCACAATGTGGCGGAATGAAATGCCAACTAAACTGTTGCTATCAGTAACAACAAGCAGCTGTGAAGAACAATAACACTACAATTCAAACTGCCAAGGTATTTCTTAAAAGGTATTTTTTTCCTGATCTATAGGGGTGACATGGATATATCACTGGCATAAGGTATAATTGTGTCTGTAAGTGTTTAGTGTTGAGTTGTTTTGCAAGTAAGAAAATACAGAATGAGGTGTTACATAAGTATTGAGTTTATAGAGAAGCATATATCGATTACTGGATTTGATTGTCCTAAGGATTGAGAATTTTCAATTTACAATTTTTCTTTTCTCGGTTTATTTTTTTCTCAGGAAGTTCTGTCACTAACCAAGTCTTGGTTAAGAAGTGAAAAGTTCAATATTAGTGCTTTTACTTCTGCTGGAGGCAAAAGGATGTAAACTACTAAGAATGAAATTGATATTCTCAGCCAACTCTGGTTGAGTTAAAGCATAATTCTCCAAATATCGGTTTTCCTTTTAATTTGATACCATGCAAGGGTCTACCATGGAAGTAGAAACTTTGTCTTAAAGTGGGGCCTGCTTTTTGCCCTGAGTACTAGCGGGTTAATCTGGCCCTGAGTTTAGCGCATGTACTTCTCTCTTTCAGGTTTGAAAGAGTGGCAGTCCCCTTCTCTGGCTCCTCCTCTGTGAAAAAAGACAACTTTTAACCAACATATGTCAAATATGTTTCACTCTTGTCACATTATGCGAGGGAAGAAAAAACAACTCCTCTTCTACTGCGTTGAACAAAAAAACTGATAAAGATCCGTTACACTGTTTCCCTCTAATGTGACGAATACCTGACAGTGAAAATAAGTCTCACATGTCAACATATCCTTTAAGTGACAGCAACAAATTGTACAGATATATTTTCTTTGTCCCCGAGTGTGAGATTGTACTGTGATACCCTGCAGTACTCTCTCTCCCTCTCTCCTGTGTACATAGATACCCATAGCTAACTATGCCTCCTCTCGACAGCTGTACTCTGATCCGGAAGCTGTGATGTCACACCGCATTCAACCAATGAAAAGGCAAGATGAGGGAATTCATTTTTCAATATTTGACCTTGTCTTTTCTTTTTAAAGAATGAGGATTTTAACACAGTAGGTTATTAGTTTACAAGCTGGTTATTATTTTTAATGTCTTGACAACGTTTCTGTTTTAAAAGAACATAGTTACTTTGTGTGTTTATAAGTGTTTGGAAAAGGTTTGGAACTGGCTGCAAACAGGTGTCAGTTTGGGAATTGGAAATAGTTTTTAAAAAAGTGCTATTTCTGATGCGTCTTAGTTTCAATGTGGACTTAACCCCTCACCTTGTTTCTCTAAGAGTTGTCCCTTTTACTTGAAGTGGTGGCTGATGTTTGAGTGAGACAGACTGAAGTTGACTCTGGGGTTTGATTTTATGCGGACTTCAAAGCAGAACTTATTTTCTGAAGGCTTTCTGTTTGACTCAGAGCCCCTCTGTTGTAGTTTCAAATACCATGTTGTGTTTCTATATATGCGAGTCTGTATTTGCTGTGTGTCCATGACCAATCATATGCTTCAGTCAGTGTTTTGTCACATGCATGTCCTGCAGTGGGATTCTGCTCAGAATACATATGTGCGCCTTTATGTTACTATAAGGGATTACATATGGAGTTTCTCACTTTCATTACCATAACTTTGTAAGGAGTGAAAGAAAGAAGTGTTGTGAAGACACTTGTCTTACCATAGCTTGTTGACATCTTAAGGCAATGTTCTCACTCAGCGTCTTTTTTGAAGCTGCCAGCATCTGTTTTACATCATAATCCTGTGGAGTAAACTGTGTTTTAAAAAAACAGACTTTTTTCTGCAGCTCGGAGCGTCTTTTTGGAGGTGAAAAACACCCCACATCAAATCATTTTTTGACAGTTGACGACTAACAAGTGGAGTAGCCAGACCCATCGTTTCCCTAACAACAAAAAATTATGTCAGAGCACAGCTAGTTGTATTATATGAACGGGTGCTCCCTGTACAGGGAACTTGCTTTGTTTTATCTAACATTAGCACCGCTCTACATAGCACTCTAGGATACTGTAGCAGTAGCTGTTGTTATAGCAGCAAACAACACTCTCAGCTGTTTTTTGGAACAAAAACACTGCCAGCTTTTATTTCTTTTTTCTTTTTTTTTTACTACAAAGGCATCTCTCCAAAAAGACGCCAATCTTGTCCAAAAAGACACCAAGTGTTAACATAGCCTCAGTGTTCATAATTGAGACAGTTGTAACCACTAACCACTTTGATCTCAGGACAGTCGTACATTGTACGGTGCTGGTTAGGGTTAGGGGTCTGATGGAATGCAAACTTTTCAATAAGTCTGGCGCTTATTAAATTTGCTAGGAGGAAAGGAAGAATTTTGAAAATACAAACTCCTTTACCGGCTTCTAAGATGGAAACGAAAACATAATTTGTAAAATCAGAGACGGCTCTAAGGAGTTTGCTCTACAGAAGTGCGTTAGTAGTCATTTTTTTTATGTTGCTACTATCGTACTGACTTTGAGCGTACTGCTGCTGACCAGATTCCGGATTTACGGCCCTTTTACACCTAAAAAAAACAATCCAGTGATTTCATATATCACTTATATCATATTTCCTAATTACTGTTTTCCGTCAGATCATTTATTGATTTTGTCGTTTCCGACCGCACTTGAAGGCAGCTTTATTTCACAGGACAGAGAGAAAGAAGGAAGATGAGCGAGACATAGTGCATGCTTTGTTGTTGCAGGAAACATTCAGCAAGTCAGTGCTTGTGTTTTCTTTTTTACCCTCATAGTGTTTTAAGACGCTCTTGTGGCAGCAATAGAGGCAGGGATGTTTCCTGTTTCCTGTACGGGACTCTCACACCGACTCAAACCAGAGCTCAAAACACAACAACAAGTCTGATCTCCGGTTATTTGCCACCGCAGCGTCGGGTGGATTTCATGACGCAGAATGCTGATTGATTTTACACTGTATTGACTTCAACGGACATCACCTCTGTCCTCTGCCCATTTTGTTGTATTTAGCCTTAAATGTTGCTAAATAGATCACCTAATATTAGTGGAGTTTTATATTTTCCACATTTTCCCCCTAACAAATCTTATGAATGCCTAATTAACGGAATGGTTTCGATTCCATCATGTCATGGTCCTCAGGCTAGGTCTCTGTAAAATTCTAAAAAGCCGTATTTTGGGATTAAACTCCAAGACAAACTAAATTATTTGTAATCCAATAATTGGACAAGCACATTGTTAATAATTAATTGATATTATTGATAATGTCAATGTGCAGCAACTGATTCTGCCAGATAGAAGTGTGAACTGCCTCTCTCTGCCATTCTTCTCTTGTTTACATATCATGCATATTTACTTTACTGTAGATGTTACAAACTGTGTACTTGTAGGGCATCAGTGTCCCTGGTACACACTGAGATTCTCTGAGCTGTACATGCCTATAAGCTTCAATTTACTTCTGAGCCATACAACTCACATTGGCATTTTGAGCATTTGCCTTGCTCCCGGCACACTGTGGCGAAAATGTTACTATAGGAGGAACGTCATTTCACCTGTTTTCAGGACTCATTGGAACCAAAGGGCACTGTTAGCTATCAGCTAATAACTAGCTTGTTGTCAGCTATTAGCCATTAGTCTTGATGAGGAATGCCAACACTGCTTTCCTAATGATGTAGTTTAGCTTATGTTAAGTACCACCAAAAGTATAACTGGGAACTAGGGTTCCAAGACCAAATCAACATGTTATGCGGCATTTCCAACTATGGTTTGGCTCAACTTTTTTGTTGTTTTTTCCCATTAGTTTAAGTTGTGGATAGTGCCTGATACCTGGTACTTTTTTTAGGTCTACCTCGGCCGATTTTCCAAGGGAGCTAAGACGATGCTACGTTAACGTCAGTTGCTCGCGGCGACACTATAATGATAAGATGAGAATCCATCATACACTGAGAGAGTACTGAGGACATACGAGCTGCAGTGGAAAATGTAAAGAAATAGTAACTGGTACCAGGAAAGTGAGTGGAGTGGAGTGGAGCAGAGCAGAGCCGCCCCCTGTGATGTAAACGTGGATTTTGTCTCTCCATGTCCAGCTCACCTATCCTTCCTTTGGAAGATAAAGATCACAAATATGTGGTTCATTTAAAATACAATGAAAAAAGCTCAGTTATATCCTTAGACAGCTGAGCACTGTAACATAGAAAATGTGTTGTGACATTACGTAGCGTGCTGCCAGCTAACAAGTCAGCTTGTTGCCAACTGTCAACCCTTGGTTTTACATGGCATCTCATGCCTAACAAAGCAATTTTAAGTTTTTAATGCGCCACCAACTTGTTCAACACAGTGTGACATGCACCCTGCATGGTTCAAAAGCAAAAAGACAAATAGTGCAGCAAAGAAAAGTACTCAAAATGTTGTCTCTGTGTCTGTGGTCTTTTAGACACAACCAGATGGCTCAGCGGCATTTTGAAAGCAAACCTTTTGTGAAACGTGTGGACAGAACTCATATAGAAAAGATCTGAGTACCACAGGATGCATTGCTACCTTCTGCTCTGGGTAACTCTTCTGTTAACTACTGTGTCATTATAGGAGATGGGCTCAAGAGTTACAGCTGTGACATTTTGTGGTCACAGTTGTGACATTTTCACACAGTACAAGTGGCAACACCCAGGAAGCAGAGAGGCCTTCATAGAAAATGTTGTCATGTGAACTGCTAAATGCTGCCCAGAGTAGCTCTAAAGCAACTAAAATACTTGAATATTAGAAAACATTGACACCAAAAAAGCTCAAGGTGCACTAACTGGCTTTTCTGGAGCTTTAAACCACATCTCATGTTTGAAAGCTCAGGTGAAATCGTATTTGACTGTTTTCAGTGGTCAAGAATTTGTGCTGAAATGCTGTGCACATCATGCAACTAAGAGAGTGCTGGAGGTCATTTGGACCTTTTTGATTCTAGTGGCGATACGATACATGAGTCTCGGTACAGAGCTCTGGTTTATTGGCATTTCTTTAAACCAATCAAGGCAACCGTGCCTCTGCAAAATAGCCTCAAACTTCTTTTGGTGGAACGCGTACGTTCGAAAGTTGTTTTAGTCGTGCAACAGAAAACTCAGAAACTACAGACAGTCTAGCTAGCTGTCTAGATTTACCCTGCAGAGATCTGAGGAGCAGTTAACCAGAGCGCCATCACAAAAGAAAGAGGAAGGTGATGGACATTCGGCCGAAATGAAAGACATCCGGCGGAATTTGCTGCGGCTCCTGAACAATCCCAGAAGTGGAACGTCGTGGATATAGACTATAAAATTAGTGAAATGAAATTGGGTTCTATGTGATCAAGCGTTACAATATTACAAATCGGACCAGATATTTGATGCAAACCTATGGTACTTTGCCCAGTTTCCCAAACTCGTTGCATAAGACACGTTTCAGTCGGTACCACTGCAACTTGGTACTTGATACCCAGCTGACTGTGACCTTTGACCCTTCATCTGTTCTTCATGAGTTTCTGTCAACCTCCCTCTGACCTCAGCCCGTCTGCAGTGTACTGCTTAGAATGGTGAATTCCATCGTCATTTAAACTGTCATCTGATACCTCCATTGTGCAATAGATATTGTTTATTTTTTATTGTTGTTATGTGTATCCTGTGAAACCAGTCGGATGTTTTGTTGATATGTAGTGTATGTTTTTAATATAATTATTTATGCACCAGCATCCACCAACCAACCACTCCTCTGTCCCGACTTTTTGTAGGAAGTCAGAATCTACACACCTTTCATTTCAAAATGCTTTTTTATTTTTTTTATTTAATTTGGGGAAAGCAAATGGTAACGTTCATTACTCAATATGTTTTAATTTAATCAGCAATGTTAGCAGTTAAAACATTTTAAACATTATGTTAAAAGGATGAATGATGAACAACAACAAAATATTTCTCAGTTTTCATATGCATTTTATTTCTCTCACAATGGTGGATGTTTCATTTTGGTATAAAAGCCTTTGTCTTAATGACATACTAATGCTTGATAGTAAGAAGCCCAACCTGATTCTGGACTGTTCATTCTACTTTCACTTTCTTCTTTTCTTCCTTAAAGCTTCTTGGATTTTTCTTTTTCTGCCTTCAACTGCCCTTCCTCCCACGTAGGCAAAATACTCTGAGCTGTCTTTATTAAGATGCATACAATGTGTATACAGTCTGTATAGTAATATGTCTGTCATATTTGTCCTATAAAAAGTAAAGAAGAAAAAGTAAACTTGAGAAGGACCCATATGGAGGATTGCTTACAGTTACACTAATCGCCGAAGGAGAGAACAGTGATCCTCTCCACATGGTCTGTACTGTTTACTACAATAAATATTTCAGTTGAATGAGAATGGAGTGGTGCTCGATTTGTTACAGGTGACAAGTTAAAGTCTTGGACGAGTAGAGGAACTCTTGAGTACTTACAGTGTTTTCCCTAGCTTTTTGAAAGACTATGCGTATGCGGTGAGGGTTTAGGCATCCTTCCTCCAGAAAATGTTACGTTTTTCATTAAAAGTCCCATGACGTTGTGCTCTTTGGATGCTTTTATAAAGACCTTAGTGGTCCTCTAATACGGTATCTGAAGTCTCTTTTATATAGACCTTAGTGGTCCCTAATACTGTATCTGAAGTCTCTTTTATATAGACCTTAGTGGTTCCCTAATACTGTCTCTGAAGTCTCTTTTATGTAGACTTTAGTGGTCCCCTATTACTGTATCTGAAGTCTCTTTTTTATAGACCTTAGTGGTCCTCTAATACTGTATCTGAAGTCTCTTTCGCAAAATTCAGCCTTGGTGCTAAAATACAGCTACTAGAGACAATCCCACAATGAGCTTTCCTCAGTATGTGACATTTCTGAGTGTGTAGCTTTAAAGGAGGGGTGGGGGGGGGGTTGCCTTGCCCAACTGCAACTGCCATTTTGCTTATTTGAAAGCCATGATGTCTCTCTCATGGGTGGGCCAAATTCTCTGGGCGGGCAAAGACGAGAAAGGGAAGGTAACCTTGCCCCTTATGACCTCATAAGGGGCAGGTTCTAGATTGTCCCATCTGAGCTTTCATTTTCTCAAAGGCAGAGCAGGATACCCAGGACTCGGTTTACACCTATCACCATTTCTAGCCGCTGGGGGGCCATAGACAGGCTGAGGAAACTCATATTAATGTTAAAAAAAACTCAAAAAGTGTCATTTTCATGCCATAGGACCTTTAAAAGAAAAAAGGCCAATTTCCCCATACATTTTGTGTCTCTTTGTGTTCTTTTGGGTTGTTTTGGGTCTCTGTGATCAATTGCTGTCCATTTGTGGAAGTTTTTGTTTCTTTTTCACATCATTTTGGGGCATTTTTAATACTAGCATATATGTGTCTAAAACATTAGAAAAGCTATAGCAGATCATAAATAAATAACACTCAAAAAGCTTAAAGACCAAACTTGCTAAAGGGGTCCAATTACAGTCATTAGATCTGAGAAAGTTTCAGTTCAGTCTTTTAGTTACATTCATTCAGCTTAGGTTCTGCCAAAAATGCCTTGGGTGCTGCACCTAAACCTCAAAACCTTAAACCCTGACTTCCGTAATGATATATTACACTTTCATAGAGTTGAGTTAAGAGTCTCCAAAATTAGATATTTATGAACGAATCAAAATTAGAGCAGCAGGTGCAGAAATACTATATGTGTGGTTCAAAGTCCAAAACACAACTTTTCACAAGCTTGTAGTTTTCAAGACCAGACTGTCACGATGACGTCAACAGGGTTATTTTTACCTTGGCTAGTAACAGTGAGCAGTTATTTAAAACGTCATCGAGTCAGAATACAAAGAAATACAGAACAACAACAACACAGAAATTACAAATACGAAATACAGAAAGACAATAAAACATTCAGAATTGGAAAAAGACTTGATAAACGAATTACTATATGAAGGACGCAAAAGAAAACACAATTCTGGAAAGTAGGTACAAGTAGACATTTGCAAGTTTACACCAGATTTCTAAATTGCCCAAGAGGCAACAATGAGTTGATTTTAAGGGAAGTGCTGTAATTTGGTCCAAGAGTCAGGTGCACTAAAACTAAAAGCAGTTTTTACAAGTTCAGAGCGAGCTTGTGGAACATGAAGTAAAAGCCGGTCAGCAGAGTGAGTCTTAACATAGCTGCATCTCATGGCCCTTATTTGATAGGTCCTCGACTCCTCGGTCCTCAGCTGAACAGGAAGTTGTCCCTCGTCGGTGAAGGCCGTCTCAAAGCTCTTATTTCTGCCCCCAGGAGCGAGCATCGAGGACGGATCATTGAGGAGCTTTAGATAAAGATAAATGAGAGCATCCTTCCCAGAAGCCGTGCAGCTGAAGGAGTTGGAGACTCCGCCCAAACAGCTGACGAATTCACGTGACCCCTCAGAAGAAAGGACTTCCCATCACTCTAAAACACATTTGCTTGTTTTCCTCTCTCCTCCAGTGATTCCCTCCTGTCTCTCCCGTGCCTCCTTGGTGGGAGGGACTAAGACGCGAGGAAGGGAGGCAAGTGGAGAACTCGAGGAGGCAATTTGAGATGCAGCGACCAAGACGTTCTGCTCTGGACCAGTTTCCCATTTCTGGAAAGCCAACAGGTCTCCCATCTTCATTCCTTCCTTCTTTCCTGCACAGCTTTTCTTTCTGGGTCTTGACTTGATCTCAACCACAACCCTGGCAATAACTCTACTAAAACTGCTGTACGTAGCACATTTAAAGGATAATATTAATAATAATTTCTGTTTGTAACATTTACGTTATACTCTACACCATACTAGTTGAGATCTGGGAATGTGGTGACATCACAGACAGGAGGTCTGACAGGTCGAGAAACGAGCAGATAATCAGACAGGTTAAAAACACACGGAGGAGGATTAGTGCCACGTGTGAACATTTCATTTGAGTTAATAGTTTGAAGTCAGCATTCGGTTTTTCCACACTCAGAATTCGGACTTTTTTTTTTTTTTAAGTAAAACTTATTATTCTGAGAAGAAAACACATAACACATGGACTATCCATCACTATTTCCTGACTGGTTCAGCTTTGACCAATCACAAAGCTGGCCACTACCAGGCCCCAGAACTCCAGGGGCCCTATAGGAGCTAAGCATGTGCTTATTTAAATGAAAATATCTTTGGGAATATGCATTACTATTCATGTGGATAGTACTTCATTACCTGATCTTCTCCCTGTCTTGAGGTTCCTTGTGCTTGTTTTTATTCATTTAACTGTTGTGTTTTCCGTACATTTTATCTACATGATGGTCTAATTGCTTTTTTAAAGAATTTGCAATACTGCCCAGAATATAGTACTTTAATTTATTTAGCTTAAACAGACCCATTTTAAGATACAGATATATTTATTTCAAAAGAGAAGGCATAGACTTTAACTGCAGGAGTGTCTGGAGTGGAAGGTACATACTAGTTTAATAAATACGTGATAGTTCTGTAGACAATATAATCTGCGAGTTGAGCAGGCAAGACACCCCACTTCTGAGACGCTCCCGGTGTGGTATGGCACGTGGCGGAGGACAGAGGACACAGGACGGAGGACAGAACAAAGCCCTGTTTTGAACGCAGCATAGCCCAGTGGAAAATCTAGGTTAGTTATGGCAATATTACTGTGTTCCTCATCTCAGCAATTACTCTGATAAGTACAGTGTTATCATAGCCGGTAGAAGTGATTGTAGAACAACACCCACTTTTTAATATAACCAAACCAGAAAGACCCTTTAAATATGCACTTGTCCTCTTAATTTGACGTGTGCTGAGACAATCTGTAGACATCATGTTCTCTGAAGCAGACAGCGCCTTGCGAAGAGTTTACACACAAGCTGCAGTAACAGCTCCATCCCTCCCAGACAGCCACAATGTGCAGCGGATTATACTTTCCAAGGCTACAGCTGTGTAGTCTGAAATGAATGCTGTGCAAACACAGCGGCCATTTCTGGACATAGCAGCTGAAACCCAAGCAATCTGCTATGTTAGCAAATGCTAACTGCCTCCGTATGGAATAACAGGAAATTCCTTGCTAGGTTTGTGTTTACCCTATGGTAATGGAGAGGAGGAAATGAAAAGCCTATTGGCTTTTAACTGGGAATGTGGGTCAGAGAGAATTGGAGGATAAATCTTGGTTTGCCCTCACAATAGTTCTGGTTCTTTTCCTCTGACCAATGTGCTTTCACTTTCAGCCTCATCAGCACTGCTACAGTTTCTTGCTCCATTATTTTCAAATTTGAAAACTTGGCTTCCATTGCTTCCAAGCAAACTAAGGACTAGTTTAATTTGACTAGAAACTACTCTGTATAGATAATGCAGGGCTGAAATGATTAATAAAGGGGTCTTTACCATGTTCAAAGAAAGACAGACAAGCAGGGACCCCTACTACATACATGGTAAAAACGTTGCATAATTAATTGGACCTAGAGTAACATGTATGCATGCATACCTTTTAGTTTGTAGAATACTAAGCTATTAAAATAGCCTGATATGGTATAAAATGTAGATGTCAAGTCAACTTTATTGTCAATTCTACAACATGTGCCTGACATACAGAGCTATTAAAAATACATTTCTCTCTGACCCACGCTGTAGTAAAGACACATAAAACAAGAAGATAAGAACATATGATAAAAAACATAAGTAATATATCAAATTGAAATAAATAAAACATGAGCTAAATGTACAAATAAGATGAAGAAAGATGAGTAATATACACAATTATGAACGATACGTGATATGTTCAATACAGTACTACATTCTAAATAGTGCAAATGTAAGGCAAAGTCAAACAGTATAGAAAACTAAAGATAAAGATATTGAAATATTAAAGGAAGAGTTACCTGAGTGTCTTCTTTATAATGCATAATGAACTGGGCCAACATTAACGTGTACTGTGGCCTATATCCTACAAATATCATGTTCTTTAAATTTTGTGTCAAGCATACATGTGAAAGGCAAAGTGAATGCTTAAGCTTCTCTGTATCTGTGGGTATCTCCCACAGTGGCTGCACTACCTATAGGCCAGTAAACCTATCATCAATGTTGTTTTTTACCAATAGACCGATTTATCTCTGCTAATTATGTGTTGTGTTCATGTTTATGTATACTTTTTAGACATACTTGAATTTCAATTACTCATTTCAATTAATCATTCATTACAATTAAAGTGCTCATTTTTGCCCTATTTTATGAACCAGACTAACAAACTTCAGAAATCCTCTTACGACAGGCTTCACGTGGGCTTCACGAAACGTTCCCATCCCACCAATCAGAGCGTAAGAATGGTCGTACATTGATAAACTCTCCAATAGTCTCAGAATAAAAATAAAATATATAAAATGTTGTGAATTGTCATGTTTCCTGTACTGAATATCATTGCCAAACACAACATGGTGCTATTATATGATTTAGAAAAGAACCAGAACTTTGGAATGAAGCCAAAAGTTAGTTGCAGCCATAGTTTTACGATCAGGGCGGTGTATTGCGGACCCTGAGGTCATGTCCTCGGGAGTAGTATGAGGGAATGTATGGGGATCTACCAGGCTGAGGATGAGTTTATATTATGTAATTACCAGAGGTGGAAAGTGAGGCTGTCAGCGTCCAAAAGCACCTTTCAGTGTGTTAGAACACCCCAGGGAGAGCAGCAGCTACACGGGGTTTGAAGCTGACCTAGCAGTAAGAACAGCAACAAGTAGTATGAAAGGCTGAAAATCCACATATGGAAAGTGGTTGGGGTTCTGGATGGTTCTAATAACCCAGGACTTTCACAATGAGACCGGGGTTTGTGTCCAATGTGTCACGTTTTCTAAACCTAACCGTCACTTTCTCACTTAACCTAAAACTAAACGTGGGTCTATTGCCGTCCCTTTTGACTCCGTTGTGTTAAGGAAAAGGTCGTGGGTGGGTTTAAATTCCCACCACCCCGTCTAACCTCCCTTCGTGGAGGGATATCTGCTTTACACACGACTCGCTAAACCCCGTGTAGTTGCTGCTCTCCCCAGTACGTTGCACAAACACGCCAAAGGGCACATTTTTTGTCCCTTTAGACGCTGACAGCCACTGTCCAAACATCTGTATTTTACAAGTTTGGAATGAGAAGGGGTTGATCAAACTACAGTTAACATTCAGTAACACACAGATCCATATACTCCAGAACATACACACCAAGAAGATACTCATCAATCATCAGCGTGAGCATTTGGGATGAGTACAGCCTCAAAGACCGGCTAGCATGGCTGGAGACTCTTTTTCTTGCTTTTCTCTGCAAAGTCTGTGAAAATCCGATCTGGCTGTCCAAACAGAAATCAGCTGCCCAAATACCAGATCTGTTAGAGATATACGACACATGCAAATCGGAGTTCCAAAATATTTGATTTCATCTGTTTACACAGAAATGGAATGAGCTGATTGGAGGAACTCTGGCTGGCAGAGAACCACACTGTTTTTGTAACCGGAGTTTGAGAAAAAAAAAACTCCACATAGTCAGGAGGCTTTTATTGAATCAACCTACACACACACACACACACACACACACACATACACACACACACACACACACACACACACACACTAGGGCGTAATTTCCACTGGTAACAGGGGGGACACCTTTTTAAATCCTGCTTGTGACCCCTTCATTTTAATATTAGTTTAATATTATTTTAGTTTCTTGGGGATTGGCCCCTATTATATTCAATATAGAAAGTAAGACACCTTTTCTTATATATTGTTTAGTACTATTCTTTCAGGCATAATTTGTCATTAGCATCAACTTCAGATTTTTTTGTGTATCAGTATAGTCCCTATAAATGTATTTAGAATATCAGAAAAGAGGTGTGATCCTCGACGCGGCGGGCCCGGGTTTGACTCCAATCTTTGGCCCTTCTCAGACCAAAGTACACCCTTGCCCACACACACACACATACACACACAGACACACGCTCATGCACTCCCCCCACGGATGCAATTGTCATGAAAACAAGGCGCAGTTGGTGTGTGTTGCAACGTGTAACCAAGTAAGGACCTTGCAGATGGAGGTTCACATTAAAACACTGGCCCCTTGATGTGTGTGTGTGTGTGTGTGTGTGTTAAAATGTACAGTATCAAGAAGAACCAGAACTGGCAGCAATTGGTCTGATAGCAATTTGAATCCTCACAGAAACCAGTTTGGTTACTGAGCTTAAATTGATATTCTTATTGTCCTTTACTTTGTTTCCTGTAGATCACAAACACCAACACAAGCAACAACTGCAACTCAACATATAGTTCTTTTAACCAGTCAAATTGTGGGAGGTCAACCCCCACCCAAGCCTCCCCCAACCCCGTTTCAATGCCAAAACCATCTTTTTTTTAAACTAAGCAAAGAACAATACTTCAAACCAAACATACTTTAGTAAAAGTAAAACTACAGATTTTAAAAACTACGTCAAAAGTAAAAATACACAAAAACTACTCAATCACAGTGACGTGCGTGATTGTAATTAGTTACTTTGCACCTCTGATACAACAGAAGAAATGAAAGAAATACTCATTTAACAACAACAACAAAAATCTCTATCTTCGGTCACACGGTGCATAAGTAAGTGGGTTAGCTGGGACAGAAACCATGCCTCCCCTCCTCCATCCTTTCCCTTCCCTCTGTCTGCGTTGCCTCTCCCTCCTTCACTCCTTCCTCATCCAAATACCCTCCCAACCCTTCTCCCTAACCTCCTCAAGGAGAAAGAAATGAGCAGACGAAATGGAAAACTGTAGGAGAGGTCCAAATCCAACTTTTAAATTGAGAAAATTGCTGTTTCAGTAGAAGTGCTACGAGGCGTTCAGAGAACGGATTCTAGCAGGTGTTTCCTGCTGTTCACAGTGGTGCTGCTATCCCAGTAGATGGCATCCTCTTCCCAGAAATAAAAGTCCCACTTTTCCCACAGACAGTGCTGTTCCATGTGTTCGTGGGAATCCAATCACAATCAGATAAGATGGTTCAAAACATCTGATAAAGTTCCCCTCTTTCACTAAATTTCCCCAGAAAACTGTTTTTACTAACTTCAACAAATATTTCCTCATTTACTGTTCTGGTAAAGAGTCAGCCGTCATGATACAGTGAGCTCTGTTTAAATTCAATTCAATTTATTTTATAGTATCCAATCATAACAAGAGTTATCTCAAGACATTTTACAGATAGAGTAGATCTAGACCGCGCTCTATAGTTTACAAGGACCCAACAATTCCTATAATTTTCCCAAGAGCTAGCATTTAGTGTGACATTGGAGAGGAAAAACTCTTTTTAGGAAGAAAGCTCAGACAGACCCAGGGTCTTGTTAGGTGGTGTCTGAAGGTGCCGGTTAGAGGTGTAATGAATAGTGTCAATAAGAATAAATAAAGAGATACATAATAAAAAAAAATTACAATAAAAGATCATGAAACAGTGACTAGAAATAGTAGTTGTAGTAGTTCATGGCATAGCAGGGCAAGGCGCTGCGTTACAGGGCACAGCGGAGCATAGCAGGACGTAGCAGGACGTAGCAGGGCACTGCAGAGCGTAGCAGGACGTAGCAGGGCACTGCAGAGCGTAGCAGGGTGTAACAGGGCATGGCAGTGTGTGTAGCAGGACCACGGTGACAGCTGCAACCATAATTTTGGTGCCACCCTGATCCAAGGAAACATGCTGGGGGAATGACTGGATGCACACAAATGGAAAGATAGAGGAGAGAGGAGCTCAGTGTGTCAAAGGAAGTCCCCCGGCAGTCTTAAACTATAACAGCATAATTAAGAGAGACAGGTTAAGGAGAGGAGCCTGGTCGGGCTAGAACTCTCCCAATTGGATTTTAGTCTCCCAATTGTAAAATAACCATCAAAGGATACCATCATAATATGTGATTAACCAAAGGAAGATCAGGTTGAACCGTAAAAAGCCAACTACCACAGAGTTAGTTTCAAATGCAAATTTTGAGTGCCTAAATCTTCCGTGGCCTTTTGCCCTCACTGACAAAAACACTCTCATGAGAAACACTGTTAATCTCGGCCTCTCTGGTATGAGTTTTTTCCACACAGTTATGGTTTTATGAGTGTGTTATGTTAGAGTTGGAGAAAAATATGCTGTTAAACACCCTGGAGGGGAGTTCCTCTGAGATAATGTGTTGCACAAGAGCTTGTGAGTATGTTTACAGCTGCTTGCTTACTGAAAATATTGGATAGTGAGGGGGAAGGGTGAATTAGTCAATGAATAGGTCTTCTTGCATCAGAATTGTTAAGAATTTTACATGTTGGAGTTTTATCCCTCGTGGTTTTAGAATTGAGGAGGAGGGGCTACGGTGTGGCCCTCACTGGATGTGTGTGTGGAGCAGTCAATGTGCGATAAGGGCAAACAAATTAAAGCCCCTCAACCTGTTGTTTCAATTAAGTGAAATCAAGTGGAACGCAGTGAGGGAGCGGGCCGGGCCCTTTCAACGTCCAATGATGTCATGTCATAGAGGAGGGGGGGAGGTCAGCTGTGTTAATTATCTCCTGCACATATAAAGCAACAGACACAGGCCGAGATACAGTACATGAGAGATTCTGTTGATCTCCATTGAAACAGAAATGTCATAGACAGAAATCTCAAAATGTGGACAAATACACCTGAACTATCTACATGGATGGATACAATTAAAGGTACATTGAAATTCTAGCTGTCTAGGCCTGGGGTCGCCAAACTTTTCACATGAAGGACCCCCATAACTTGCAGTTAGACCACGGACCCCCATTTGATTTTGTCCCAGGGTCCCCCCCTCTGATATGAGTTTTACGTTCAGATGTTTTTTGTTATTTTGAAAGATTCTTTTTGAACATTTTTGAACAATCGTAGAAAGGAAAGTGGCTAGAGAGAGGGGAACACATGCAGCAAACGGCCACAGGTCGAATCCTGGGCCACTGTTGTGAGGACTAAGCCTCAGGAAATGGGGCGCACACCATACCAGGTGAGCTACCAAGGCGCCCCTAATTTGAGATGTTTTATGGCAGAAAGGGTATGAAACCCATGACCAAAATAGTCATACATTCTGTCATTGTGTTACTTATGGATGGAATTATAGTAAAAATAAATGACTATATACAATGACTATACACTTTCCCTACAAATTTAGCTTGACATATTTGGTATCTACTTTGGGATCTCTACTAGGATTTAAAACAAAGCTTGGGCAGACAACAGGAGATCAGACCAGAGTGCACGAGTGTCTCTAGGAGCAGTCACACACACACGTAATTCCTACACACACTGCTGCATATGTGAGAGAACTCAGAAACCAACATGTAAACTATCTGAGCCTCTTACATTGGAGATTCCCACGCTCTGGCCTCTTGTACAGCTGAAAAAAAGTGAAATGAGAATGTTTGATTTTTCACTTGAGTAAATGTACTAATGATAGAGGTGGGGGGTTCCTCTTTTCTCATGCGGGCACAGGGCCATGCTGGAGATGGCACCGATATGCGTGACCTTTTACAACTAAAAATAGACACAGGGCCTCTGACGGCTGCAGCAGTGCAAGTGTGAAACTGAGTGGAGGTGAAGAGTTTCATGACCAACTATCATCAGCGTGCATGTTAGTCAACCCAGATTTACTTCATGCTTCTCGTAAAATGTACTGTTAAAGAATCATTCAAGTTTATTACAATTTGGGTCTTATTTCCTAATATCTGGAGGTGTTCCAAGTACCATTTTTTCCTTCCTGATTCCGCTTTGTAAACACGAACGAATACAACAGAGAATGGACGCTATTGAACTTGGTTTTAATATCTAGTTTGGCAGTCAATCATAACAGAAAAACAACATAAATTAACTACTTTAAAGTACATTTTCTTAGAGGATAAACCATGTGGTGTTAGATTGGTGCAAAGTCTTGCATGCTCACCGATACCGGTACCATTTTAGGCTGTTTAAGGATGCATTTCCGATACTGGTGTCAGTATCGGAACAAATCTAATCATTTCTTTAAGTTTTAGATGTTTGCAATAGACAGGTTCTTTTTAAGACACACTCACAATATATTTCTGTGGCTTTGTCAAAATCCTCCGACATAATGGACAAAGTCAGCTTATGCGATTTGATAAAGTCTACGCTACCGTGGGATACTGTGACTAGAGAGGCAACGTGTAGCACAGGTACTCGTCATCAATGCTTCTGGAACTGGTTGGCATTGTTTGCCTTTATTTGAAAGGACAGCTTAGTCCTGAAAGGGGAGAGAAAGGGGAAGGGGGGGTTACTAGTATATAGGTGCGCTACACAGGTGCCCTGTAATGGACAGTTTGGATAATAATTTACTTATTCTGTGTTTTCTCACTTTTTTGCCATGATTTCACTATTATTATTATTACAACCAATAGGAATAATGGCCAAAACAGTGTTTTCTTCCTGTCCTGAGTGACAACATTTGAAATGGAAGTAAAAGCTCTGCTTTGATCAAACTCTTTCTATCTTTCCCCTTGATCCCCTCCGTCATGCTCTAGTATACAGTCATTTTCATACATACGATTTCCATATTGCGGCTCTCTGTCACCGACTCCTGATGTAACACGATAGTAATTCAACCCACAGCCCTTATCGACGTTATCTTTGTCATCTAAACATCTGCTTTCTAGGAGAAATGATGTGTGATATCTGTGATATCTTTTACCCACTCTTCATCCTCATGAGTAGCCCCAGAAACACGTCCTTCAAGCAGATTTTTCACCTCATTCCCGCTGCTCCCAGTGGGTCTTTTTAGTTTATTCGAGACAGGGCTTCTCTTTCTTTTCACCTCGCTATCCCCTCCCACTTATTGTGGTTCGCCTGTGTGCCCCGGTGCAGCCTCCATCTATATCCAGCCTCTGTAATTATGTCAGTGTAATGTTTGTATTTATAGGCAGCTGCCACAGTGCTCTGGCAGCCACTCTGTCCCAGCTGGGAAGCTGATGCTGCGAGGCGGGGCGCTCGGAGCTCCGGCCGGGAATCGAACCAGCTTCTGAAGATGGCTCACCCGGCGCTAGACCTCTAAAATTTAGAGGTAGAAGGGAAATGGTTCGGGCCTTCAGGAGTAAAACAGTAACATCCTGAATGTCTTGGCCATCATTTGTATGTATTTATTTAATTTAAACCTTGATATACACACCCCAACATTTACCCTTATTTGGAATTTAGATGAAAAATTGACCTTAACCTCTGAACAAGGCTGGTAAGGTTTCACATACAAAGTCATGTTTTATTCAGGCTTTGTTCACATATTTGCCCTTTCCTGTGATTTACAGCATGAATTTGCTTCCACAGGCATGTGCAAATCTAAAAGGAAATAATGTTTTTGTTGATCTGGATTTAACTGTTAAGTACATGCGACCTGACAAAAGCTTGTAAGTACACATAGCTTTGTATCAGTGCGGTGGTACACAACCCTTTGGCTTGTTACTCTTCACAGTAAAGCAGCCCCCTGTTACAGATTGCATATGTCATGTTTTCCCTTTTGAATTAGTTTCATTATAATGTAGTTTTTAGTCTTTAAAAGTAATTCAGAAGAAAAGAACAAAGGTTTTGAGTTATGTAAAAACAACTAAATCCATTGTTTTGTTGAGAATGTGGTTAACCATGAACTTGGTCTGTGTGTGTGTGTGTGTGTGTATTTGTGCGTGCATGCATGCATGCATGTGTGTGTGATGATTATGATCACATCAGACCACGTTTTATAAACTTTTTGGCAATCACACACAGGACTCAAAAATCCTCTTCATTTAGTTTAATATGTACATTAAAATAAACTATTTACATTATATAAAAAGAGATTCAATTTACAAGGCAGTACATTCCTTCAAGACACATACAAACAAATCTTTTTGGTCAAAGACTGTGTAGCCCTTTGTCAATCAGGCGGTGTTGAGATGGCGTGCACTTTTGTGAGACTTGCGACTGTAAGAACCTGACTTTAAATGCTAGACAACAGACTCACATTCATGACATCCTATTCAAGCCTTCAGGGAGGACAGAAGAAATGGCAGTTTTAGAACAAAACATTGTCTCAAAGCTTATATCACGTGCTGTTTACACTAGCAAAATAACACACAGAATAAAACTTTGATTGTCTTTTAGCCAGTGGAGAATATGGCACTCGTAAGATGTGTAATAACATGTTATTTAAGACACTAATGGTGAAATACAACAACAAAAAAATTGCTCTTCAAAGGATTGTCCTCTTCCAAGTGCTTCAGTGGCATGTGCCTGACATGTTGAGTGGAATGTTACTTTAATTTGTTGTCTATATAAACAGCATTCCATACAAAAAGTAGTACCAGCTACATAGTTAACAAACAAAAAAGAAAAAAAAAGTTTTGGTCCGAACAGAATGATCTGTTTCTGTCTATCTGGCTGCATTTCCCTATTAGTTTTGTGGTTTTGTTTGTCTCAAAAATAACATTTAAATAAATCTTTTCACAAAATAGAACTCAAGGGCGTAACATTTCCATGCCCCTTATTGCCCCAATGAAAAATCACTATAACATTCCTATAATATACCTATAGGTCTTACAGTGTAGTCAATAGTGGCCTCATCATACTGTATGGCACTTTATGCTGTCATGCCATCACTATAGTTGATACTCCTATAGTTGATACTCCTATAGCTGATACTCCTATAGTTGATACTCCTATAGCTGATACTCCTATAGCTGATACTCCTATAGGATATTGCGTCTATATATCTGACAGCATCCTTCTATGTCTGATCATAACAGTTCTTTTTATGGCTTGATGCGGTGCATAGAAGTCCTTGTCTGCGCCACGGTTTTTTTTTGGTCTTTTCCTCACATGTGCCTCTTCATGTGCAGGGCGAGATGGTCGGACCGGGAGAAGGCCCGTTCACACAGGTGACACTGGAACGGCCGGTGACCGGTGTGCTTCCGGAAGTGACGCGTGAGCTCATCGGAACGAGCGAACTTCCATCCGCAACCCTCCCAGCTGCAGTGGTATGGTTTCTCTCCTATAAACACAACAAATCAACAGCCATGAGTGACGTCACAGTTTGAAGGCAAGGTAATGACGGGTTGGAAAAATAGCATTCAATACACACAAAAATGGCTGTTATTGGCATTTTTGATGAATAAAATGGTTTTAAAAACACAATAAATAAAGGTTGCTGATTAGAAAAAAAGGTTGGATAATTGGCTTAAAGCGTCATTTCATTCAACATGCGGCTTCTTCTGTACCTGTGTGCGTCCTGAGATGCGCCTTCAGGTGGGAGCTCTTGGTGTAGGTCTTCCCACAGCCGGCGAAAGTGCACGTGTGGGTCGCAGTCCGTTTTCTCGGCCAGGACCGGCGACCCCTCTTCGGCTTTGTATCCATCATTTCCAGCGGGGAGGACGGCGGGGTGAGCAGGACCCGCTGTCCGGCCGCCGGCTGCTGCATGCCCATGGCTGCGTCCTCCCCGAACATACCGGGGAACTGGTGGTGGTGGTGGTGGTGGTGCGCCACGGGGAACGGGAGCTGCATGCCCGTGTGCGGGTGTGGGAATCCCGCGGAGGCGCAGCGGTGGTGGGGGTGGAAGCTCTGTGGGAATGTCAGCGAGGTGGCGGTGCACATCTGGGTCTGGGGGCACTCGGAGCTCACCAGGTCGCCTGGGCTGAGAGGGGGCGTCATACTGCCCACCGCTGCCTGCGGGGAGTTGGCCAGCCGCGGCTGCTCCTCGTACGACATCATGCACGAAACGCTCCCCTCGTGCTTGACTTTGGTGCAGCTCTGAGGCACCAGACCCATCACAGGTCCGTACGTGTCCATTGAAGCGGGCTCCACTTTAATGTTCGGATGCTCGGGGTATAAATCCTGAGTGGTCTGGAAAGGCGTGGAGCTGATGAGGAATCTCCCCTGGATGCTGGGGCCTTCCCCGGGGAGGAAGCTGGTGTCCACGTCGGAGCGAAGGAGCTCCGCCATCAGGCTGTTGTAGACGGGAGGAGGACTGTTCATGTCTGGGACAGATGTGTAATTGGCCGGCTGCTGGGCCATCCCGGTGTGCTGCTGCTGCTGGTGATACACGGACACCCCGGACTCCTGGAGCCGGTAGGACTCTACCCCGGAACCTGCAGTCGTCGCACTGTCAGACACGCTGGTGTTAGAGAGAATAAACTCAAGATCCAAGAACTTATCCAGGTCCTCTTCGTCTTTTCTGCCGAGGAAGCTGCTGTCCATGTTAAGCGCGACGCCGCTCGTGTAGCCCTTCCACCTCTGGAGCGAGGGGGAGACAGAGCAGAATTAGTTCAAAATGAACAATTTATGGGGTTTTCACATTACTTTCACATCATTTATTACAATTATTCACTACTATAAAATAGTTCAAAAACAAAAGTGCACTGTGAGAGGGTGAATAGCCCACTACCAAGGCGGGATAAAAAACGTACTCAAATACATATTGCAATGCCAATATCTTAGCAAAATTCAAAAGTTTTAAAATCTTTTTTAAAGACTAGCAAACACCGTGTTTCTGTTCTTATACGACAGGGTGACACAAGCAAATAAATGCATTAAATGATGTGCTTAAATCAAAACGTCTGTCACGAACATTTTTCAAAACAAGTGTAAATATATAACAGCGCAACTTACATCTTCCCAACATTTCTCCTTTTGGTTGGCAAATGTAGAGATTGATGGTAAAATGGTCCCACTCAAGGCCATTTCCATGCGTTATTTAAAAAAAAAAAAGTAGAAAAAACTTCCTTCAAATACACTTTTTCTGTTTTCAAGGAATTCACCAGAGTCCGCGGAGTCTCCAGAATATTATCTAGAGAACTTGTTGCTTCTTCTGCGGTCCGATGAGTTGCTGCTCTTCACTCATGTGCATCTGTGTGTCTGGAAGGAGCAGATATTCTTATAAATATTGTTCGAAGAGCAAATCAGACCAATGCGAGGCTGGGGGAAGGAAGCGCGTCCAGGATGGGGGCGCTGCGTACCGGACAGCCCCCTAAATTTAGCCTAGGTATAAAAAGTCCGAGTTTTTCCTACGACTCAGAGACAAAAGAGGTGGTGAGAGAGTCAGAGGAGGACTGATGCGGAATGCTCTCTCTGCTCCGCTGCGGGCAGCTACTTAACCTTACAGTGAAGGACACGCCCTCCGCCAAAGCTGGCCAACAACTGGCAGAGAGAAAGAGAGAGAAAGAGAGAGAGAGAGCGCGCACCACTGAAATATTTCTAAGCAATTAACACGTTGTTGAAAAACAGCAACGAAACCGATACTAAAAGGGCACGCAGACTTCCCTCAAAGAGCAATGGGGGAGGCCACAGGTGCCCTGCGTATTACGCATTTGGATATGGTGCGCTTTTACGCACACATGCATTATTTATGACTCATCCTGTTCTAAAACAGTTAGCTCCATGTCTGTTTGTTTACAATCCGGCTGGGTAGGGCACATGACAACTAAAGATCTCGTTGGTAAGTAAAAAACGGGGATCCTTAAATGTAAATACTCTTTCTGTGTCTCTCAGTGTGAGGGATTTTGTTTCTATCAGAACATGAGCGGGCAGAGAGAGCCTGAGCCCAGATCATAGTTGACTCGGATCAGACAGTTTCCTACCCTCAAACTCTCAAAACTGGTCCGTTCCTCCCCGACTGTCATGCCTGGCATTTTCTGCTGCAGGCTTCAGCCACTAGGCGCCAGCTACACCACGGCTTTTCTCCCTCTGCTTCACCATGCTGTAACGCATCATTGAGGTGATAAGTAGGCGGCTACTGGCATAGGACTTAGTATCATGTCCTCCACCATTCTTCATTCATTAACATAATCTTCAAGCATGGCAGTATGGCACTTGTGAACAGAAAAGTTGCTGGTTCCAATCTGAAAGTGAATGGCAGCCACTCTCCTTTCTCAACAACTGTTACTATGCCCATGTCCAATGAAGAGACTGTGGCCAAAAATATTAACCCTATCGGAGTGTTGCTTAAACAGCTGACAAAACTGCCTTCTTGCAATTTGATACATAAAAAGTAAATCACAGTTCACATCCTTTACTTAATTAAAAGTTGCAACATAATATATATCTATTACATAATGAAAATATTACATTAGTAAAAGCATTATCAGCAAAATCTACCTAAAGTATATAAATCAAAAGTATTTTTGCAGAACAGGCCCGCATGTGTTCACTATTTTATTATTATAAGAGATGCATTATCATTATATTATTAAGCAGCATTATGTACTGATTTTCTCTCCCATGACTCAATTAACACACACACATGCAATAATAATGTAACTTTGCAATACATTTGACTATTTATGCTCTTTACTTATATTTCTATATTTGTTTCTTTATCTTTAGAGTTTCTTGTACTTTTTTCCTCTTGTCCCTTGCTGCTGCAACAGTGCGAGTTTCCCTATTGTGGGATTAGGAAGGGATTTTGAATCTTTAAATTTGATTTAAGCAGCTGGAGGCCTCTGGGATAAAATGAGCAGTGGGCCCTTAAGGTAAACAAAACAACTGCTGGGTCAATTGTGTAAGCAGCTCATAACCACCGCCAATTATATTTCTTGTTAGGTGGCGACCTCCCGTGGCAGTAGTAATTATCATGAGACCAAATATGGAATTGGGTTATTGAGCAGCAAATTCTGCGTAAAGCTCAATTTATGGTTCTGCGTTGAATCTACGAGGTAGGTACTGACGTAGTTACGCTTAGATACGGACAGCCTGACGTGCACCTCCCCAGAAATGTAACTACACATTGTGGTGACACAACACGCAACAACTGTGATTTGTCTGCTTGGCTGGGCTTGGTGGCTTTGCATTTCCCCCTAGCTACTCATTTCCGTGTTCTCCTTCTCCAGAATCAACAGGAATGGAAGGGTGTACTTTTTCTTCTACTATTTTACAACCATGGTCAGAAAGCCAAGGGAAGACACTTTTTTTCTCCGTCTCCACCTCTGGAGTTGGTTCTTGCTCCAAAGCTAATCCCTGTCACTCTCTTACACACTCTACCACACACTCCTCACACTTACACACATACCGGCTCCGTTTTTCTTTTAAAGCAATCTTCTAGAATGAGGCAGACGTATGAATTCTCACATTGGAGAAGGCTACTTAAGTAGGCCGCTTATGTCTAGGTGGGGGAGGGTGTATATCTACAGACACAGCACCCTTTCTTAGCTCGGCTTTTCTTCTCTTCTGTCTAATTCATCTACAATCCCATCATAGGCTGGCCCAGACCAGCTCTTAATTACGCTGCGGGGGACTTCTCATGACACACTGAGCTACCCTCTCCTTCTCTCTCTTTCCATCTACGTGCATTCATGACTGATTAATGCTTCTTACTTACTGAGTCCCGGGGAGATTTATGCCTTCCTTGGATTGTGGTGGCACCTAAATTGTGTTTCTAGGGTTGCGTGGTCCTACTTGACGCCCTGGTACGCCCTTCAATGCTACTACAATTATTTCTACTCATAGTTTTATTATCATTATTGTTTCTATAATTGCCACTTTTCATCAAACCAACTGCTATAATCATTATGAATCATATTTCTGCATATCTGTACATCTGCATCAGTGTCTCTGTGTCCCAACTGGCAAATGGCCGCCCACCAAGCGCCTGGTTCTGCCTTAGGTTTCTGTACGTTCATCCTGCCACTTCAACCAAATGCTTACTCTCGGTGGTAATTGTTGGGTCTTTATAAATTACAGAGTGTGGTCTAGACCTGTACTCTATCTGTAAAGTGTCCTGAAATGCCAGAAAGAACTTCTGTTTTGCTTTGCGTAGAGACTACGTAGGCCTACTACTATCGATCAGCCTCAAGGAGGCAGGTAAGGGTTGTGATAGGTTGTTATTTATGCATGCAAAAGTTAAAATGCAGTAAAACATTCAGAGGGAGCGTATAGTGCAGAGTCAGCATGAAGTGGACACTAGGTTGCAGAAATAGATCAGAACGTGTAAGCTAGTAAAAGTGTCTCACAAATAAGGAGTTGTGTCGAAGGTAACTGTTATAGATCAACTGACCTATGCAGAACAAGAAGACTATGAGAAACACAGTTATTCGGATGTTCATTGGTAACTCTTGTTTTGACATCCGTGTGTATACAGAGGCGGCTCACTGTGTCATGAAAGTTTGTTCACTGTTTGAATAAAGCTGCAAATGATCTAAAATCTTTGGACTATTGATCTTTAAAGTCTTCATCATCATCTCCTGATTTCAACCCTTTATCAGGTGGAGGATGGGGCAAACAAACTCAAGACTTCACCTATAGGGGACAAAGTTAAAAAGACAATTGTTATTTTGAAATTCCACAAGTTTTACCTATAAGTTTTATGAGACGCAATAACATTGGTTTTGGTAAACTTTGAAAATGGACCTGTAATGTTTAGGTAGGAGGTTGTGTTGGACAAACAATGAGTCCCTGAAGGTTTGCCTCCGAACCCTACCTTACCCAGTTGGTGATCAAGCTCTGCCAGTGTTTGAAGGAAGGGACATTACTGATGCACATTAGAACAAAAACACAGTTGCAACTGTTTCTTCAGTGTGTGAACAGCTTTGCCAAATCCTTTGGTGGCTCACGAAGAAAAAACAGATAAATGTCAAAGATTTCTAATACCAATCTGCCGGCAAGACACTGAACCCTGAGTTGCCCCCGGTGCTGCGCAATGTGTGTGTGAATGTGTGTGAATGTTTATCTGATGAGCAGGTGGCACCTTGTACGGCTTCCCCGGGCACAGTGTATGAATTTGTGTGATTGGTGAATGTTTCCTGTAGATGTAAAAGCGCTTTGAGCAGTTGTTAAGACTGGAAAAGCGCTATATAAATACAGCACTTTTACATTTACATTCTGTTCACCTATACTTAGAACCTTAGAACATCTTCTGAACCCTCCTGGTGTCTTTGGGTCAAATTTTTTTTTCCCAAACAAATTTTCCCAAAAATTAACTTGGACGGTTCCCAACAACGCTCCTCACAAGTTATATAAAAATCTCAACTCATTTAATTGAATTGGGTGTTTTTTGTCAATACTATAGCATTTGGAGAAAAAACTATTTATAAATGAACTTAAAAAAAAGTGTAAAAAAGAGGGGGGAAAAGTGACTAAAATGTGAACAAATGTCAAATAAAGTGACAAAAATGTGAAAAGATGTCTAAAAAAGTAACAGAAATGTGAAAAAGGGACAAATGTAAAAAAAAAAAAGCTTTCAAGATTTGGGGAAAAAGCCACACAAATTTCAAAAGGCTCAGAAAAAGTCTACAAACATTGAAAAAGTGACAAAATCATTGGGGGGAAGTCGCAAAAGGGTTGAAAAAGACAACCATAACCTTGTTAAAGGGTGAAATTTGAAATTTGGACTCAGAAAAACAAAAACGTCCAGGTCAGCGGGAAGACAACACAAGGGTTAATATTTGGATAATATTATTATGTCAGTTGGCAGCAGACAAAAAGAAAGAACATGGGGTGTGTCATATAACATTCTGTACTTTTTTAATGTGTTGAGCTTTGGTGAACACAGATTTTAAATGCTAATTAAAGGCTGACTGTCCTGAGGCCTGGCAGCCTTAGGTGATTTGGTGGCATTCCTTTGTAATTAGTCAGAGCGTACGTGAAGCAATTTACACAGCACGTGGAGATGTGCAGCCTGTACTCTTCCAACCGATCAACTCTGATAGAGCTATTAGCATGGATGAAGTGTAAGTCACTGAACACACCTTTATTCATTTTAAAGTGCAAATTCACCGAAATACTGGACATCTCAGTTTTCTACAGGGTATTTTCAGTAGAAAGTCATCTCTATTAAAAGAACTGAGTATGGTCACAGTATGGTCTGTGATTTTATTCTTAGAGCCACAAACAAAATTCCATTTAGCTACACCTTACAAATAAAAACACATGGATTTCTCACTTATAACAGGTGAAAAGTTCCCATACAGAAATGTAGTTTTTAGGGCACTTCAACTTATAGGACCCCCACTGGGGATGGAGGAAGAAACTTTAGAGGTAGACATCTCCAAATCTGACCAATTTAAACCAAAACTATTCATTCAAACCTTTATTTAACCAGGATAAAAAACTCCTTGAGATTAAAAATCTCTTTTACAAGAGTGTCCTGGCAAGTGACAGCAGCACGTTTCAAATAGACAGACAATTACATGTAAATACATAAACATACTTTCACTCATATTCAGACAACAGTATCATCATAAAAACCCTGGGTCCCTAATCAATTTATACTATATAGCTCAACAGTGACCCCCCACTTTTTTGACAGCTTTGTGATTTTACACATTCAACATCTCCATTGACGTTTTAGAAAAATGTTTATATTAAGAGTGTTAAGCCTTGGACCAAGCCAACAAAATGAATTGTGACCATAAAACATTTGATTGTGCTCCAAAGAACATTTTGAAACCTGAAAAAAGGCAATGGTACGAGATGTTGCACTATCACAGAAGGCTTGTATCATGTGCGACAGGGGTGTTGCACATTACTTTGAATGCCTCATGGGGGAGAGAAAAACTACACACTATAGCTTTAAAACAAGTTTGATATTGTACACAACCTCATAGCTCGTGGTCAGTCTACCTCTGATGGTTTAGACGTTATGGCTAATAGTCAAAATCCTTGTGTAAAAAAGTTTTACTTCCGAAACCACACTGTTGAGCTCTGCATCGTCATGGACGGATTCTGAAAATTGTATTTCTTCTTTTTTCTCTTTCTTTTAGATTAACAGTTTCTTTAAGGGGGAAAAATACCAAGTTTGACACTTGAATGCAATTTATGCAGTTGATCGTATGTGAGGTTTTTAAATGCCACTGTTACAATTAAGCATTACGGCTCATAATGGGGTAGCAGCATGCAGTTCAATGGTGTGGTGTTCACTGCCGCTAGCTGTTATCACATCAGTGGAAGGAGGAGGCTGTGAAAACAGCTGTAATGAGATGTATGGGGCCTCAACCTCCTTATGCTGAGTCAATTACTTAGTTATGTAGGTTTCCGGGAAGATACTGTACATGAATGTGGGAGAGTGTATAGCAAAGTGTGTGCATTGTTGTAAACACTTCTGGCAAAAACTAAAAAAAGGACGCAAAAAGTGTCCCTTGGCGTCATATTTACTTAGACAGGATTCTCAACATTGCTTTTTGGCGCTTTGGGTCAGGACGTAAGTTTAAATAACATGTGGCAATAGAGTCAGTGATAACGTCAGCCTGTCTTACTGTAACAAGCGGCTGTACAGTCAAACATTTTCAGTAACAACTGTCAGTGGGCTGATGTCTCTGTGGTAATCTGACCTTATCAGTCTGGAGAAGCAGTCACATGTTCCCAGAACTCTTCAACTTTTTTGGATATCAAAGTTCTGTCATTCGCCGAGTCATAACTGTGTGCGCATGGATGTATTAAACAATGGATGATGATAATATCTTTGTATGGCGCCTGGTGGCTTTTTAAAGTATATTTTTATCTAATGGACCCCCAGGATTACTTTTGTTTCTTTTGATGTGTGTAGTTGTCTAATGTAATAAATGAAAGGTGCCTAGTACAGAGATAGGTCCATTTGGGCATTTTGTTGACGAGGCTACCCCTGTCTCTGTTTCCACTCTAGACTTAATACACCCTGGATGATGACTGTGGATTCCTTTGCCAAAAGTTTAACCTGAAAAAGACCTGTGTCAGTGACTCAGTCCAAGTAGCTATACAACGACACCATGTAGTTAAGTATGAGCACTCTGGCACTTTATTTACATTCAAAGTACATGTCTTCATGAATGCTAGTCTTAGTGGGGTTATTCTCTGCTTAAGTCTGGCCCAAACTGATTCTCTCTCTGATTCCTCTGACCACCCAGCTGCCATTTTGTTTAAGAAACGCCTTACATCCGTTACATTCAGGTAGTCCAGGATGGGAACAGTTGTCTCAGTAGATGTGTCTTCTTTTTTCATTTGATGAGTAAGGATTTCAAATTTTCAAACAGTGGTATGTTTGTTGGACTTCAAAATCATATTATTATTATTAGTTTTGTACTGTATAATTTAACTGTATCTATATCCATGCCTGCAATTGTGGCACCAGCAAGATCTGCATTAGCTCTCAGTCACTGTCAGTCACATTTTCTATGCTGCAAAAATTATAATAAAGGTCCCATTGCAGTAAAATGTCCATTTATGAGTTTTTTGTAAACATTAATATGAGTTCCCCCAGCCTTCCTATGGCCCCCCAGTGGCTCGAAATGGTGATAGGTGTAAACCAAGCCCTGGGTATCCTGATCTGCCTTTGAGAAAATGAAAGCTCAGATGGGCCGAGTTGGAATCTTGCTCCTTATGATGTCGTAAGGGGCAAGGTTACCTCCCCTTTCTCTGCTTTGCCCGCCCAGAGAATTTTGCCCACCCATGAGAGAGACTACATGGCTTTCAAATGAGCTAAGTGGCAGTTGGTCAAGGCCACACCCCCAGCCTCCACCTTGCCCCCCTCTCCTCCTCAAAAGCTACAGCCTCAGACATGGCACATACTAAGGAAAGCTCATTGTAGGACTGGCTCTAGTGGCTGTAATTCTGCACCAAGGCAGAATTTTTTGAAAAAGACTTCAGATATGGTATTAGGGGGCCACTAAGGCCTGTATAAAAGTGACATCAGATACAGTAATAGGGGACCACTAAGATCTTTATAAAAGCATCCGAAGCGCACCATATCATGTGACCTTTAAGAGTGTACAGTTTGTGAACACCTAAAATTTAATCAGGAAATTTTCCAAGAGTTCCTTATGTTAAAATAAAGGACATTCTCTACCTGGATCTTTATCTTATTGCAGCTATTCTCTCTGTCGATCGTTTTAACTTTGCATTCAATTCCTCCATTTCAGAGATTTTAGTACCCCAAAGTAGCCCCAAAGATTAGCTTTTGTACTATGGCTAACTACAGAAGGATCTACTTCTGAGGAAACTTTGTAGGCTTACTGAACCAGCTGTGTTGGCTTTCAGTTGTACATGTTTAACATGATTTATAAGTCAGAAACAGAGAACTTTAGGAGCCTTGCACTGCTTGCTCCAACAAACAAAAGGTAGTTGGCTCAAGTTCATGTTTCCCAAATCTCTACACGAGAGCTGGTGAGTGCAGAGTTTGCATGACCCATGGTCAAAATGAATCCAATCAGAGTCTGTTTTAGTTTTTCTTTGTTAATGAGACCGACTGCAGTCCGGAAGCAACATTTTTTGTGGTGTGAGGTTTTTGTCCTGATGGACCGCAGACTACTGCCAAAGAAGAGTGGTTCGAAGAAGAGTTTGTGTCCAGGGTAGGAGCGATTGGCTACAATCTTTCCTGCAATGAATTTACAATTTTTTTAAAACTACCCAATTTTCCTTTAAGGGTGACGGACCCCCTGCATTTTGCATTCTCATCCAGACATGTGTCTGTAATTGATACACAGAGATGACACTGATATCATTCCTCTCACATGAGTGGTCCTAATTTTGTATTGACAGACCATCCTCTGCAGCACTTCGGAGGAGGGTCTGGTTAGTCCACACAACATTCCGGGATGGGAGAAAAACATGCTCTGGTTTATTGGCATTTCTATAAACCAATTACAATCACCTAAGGCAGCGCTAAGCACTGGATGAAGCAAGGGTGCCGCAAAATAGCCTCAGGAAGGAATTTGTTTTGTTGGAACATGTGTACGTTCAAAAGTTGTTTCAGTTGTGGAACAGAAAACTCAGATTGGACATATAGTCTAGCTAGCTGTCTGGATTTACCCTGCAGAGATCTGAGGAGCAGTCAACCATAGTCCTCAGAAATCCACCGGGGATTAAAATGCCAACACAAAGAAAGAGGAAGGTGAGGGACATCCTTGACTAGAATTGTCCTGATCTTGATGTCATATTATCAAACCATATCTTCAGGATTTATGTCTGTAACCATCAATGCAGATAAATAACAATCTGTACATTTCCAAATTTCACAATTCACAATTTTCACAAACAGAATAATTCCACTTGTTCCTATCATGCAGAAGTCACTTCAACAGCCAGGGCTCTGCTCCACTTTGATACTGATAACATCCTTCTACATGCTCCAACAGTTATTCACCAGATGAAAAACAGCAGCTCTCCAGCTCTGGCACTCTGCTCTCAGCTGTTTTTTTTTCTGTATTTCCTCCACCCCACTCATCTCATGTCTCCAATGAATAATTCACTTTCATCTCTTTCTTGTCTTCTCCTTCTCCGAACACACTGATTCATGGCTCAGTAATCACCCATGTGTGCTGGGAGTCACTTGTGTCCGTGCTGATGGTGCTGAAGCTATAACTGAATGCATATTTGACTTACACCCTCCCCACATAGGAAGACACTGTTTACTCTGTCACTCCTGGTTAATTTTTCTCACTACGTTAAGGCGATCTGATCCTTTAATTGAAACATTAACAGCGAACAGTGGACCTGCACTGTTTGCTGTTTGTGCTCTCTCTCTCTCTCTCTCTCTCGCCAGCATCAAAAGCTGTACTCACACATGTTGAAAGTATTAGATTTTACATGGAAATGTATTCATGCATTTGTGTTTTGAGATGTTGAGCCTGTGTATTTTGGCCTCTTGTCACACCATGGTGTACATTTCCATGCGGAAGTGAATTCTGGATGGCTGGCTGGTTGTTTCTCTGTGCGAGCAGAGGTTCTCACATGTGCCCGTCTGGCTCTGGTCATTGTTTAGACAGATTCACATCATGGCACAACAAGGCTGATGGGCCAGGCTGCAAACACATGACCTTTAGAGGAGTCCAATCCTTACGCTCTGTACACAAAGATTGCCAGACTAACTCTTTGAGACACATTCCCAAATGAAAACATTCACTTCAAAATAGCCATTTACAGATAGATCAGGCTGTTCTCATGAACCATTTTTACGTATATCTATGAATAGTAATTCCTTAATATTCCATTGACTTACATGCAGTATGTTGACTGCTGCAGTATAAGACTGCTCTGGTCCACTTAGTGAGGGGGTTAGGGTGAATGGGTTAAAAACAGGGCTTTCAAGCGGAGGAACGGAGTCAGTGTCCCAGCAAAAACTTTAAAGGCACAGACACCTTTTGTCGGCCTATAAAACACCACACGGTTCGGAATCACCTTTTGTCGGCTAAATTTAACTGTATTATATAAATTACATTTAACAGGTGAAATTGTCATTACGAAATATTTTTTGAGTTTGTGTTTTACAATGCAAAACAAAACTCACTTGTTTACGTGGAGTCTGGTGGAGATTTGCTGGCTCTATACACGCTAAAAGTAGTGAATTTTTGCATGGAGTCTGGTGGGTTTAGAGCCGTTCCTGGTTAAACAGAAAGGTCTTAAAGAGGTTTTAAAGGTCTATCTCTGTAGGGATCCTTTTCATAATGTTGTCAGACACTTAGAATACATGTTGTTACCATCGGTCACTAAGACATTGAAACCCGGGAACACATTGGTGTCTAAACCAAACTGGGACCGTTGACAACATTGAAGAGGCGCTATGCAGTTTTGGCCGTTTCTTCACTGTTTTCTTGCTTTATGTCGGCAGGTTTCTATATAGAGCCCCCCCCCCCAAGGGTTTCTCTATAGAGCCCCCCCCACTCCACGTTCACTTTTTTCACGTTTCACTCAGCATTGTCAACGACAAACTGCTTTTCTCCTTTCCGCTGCCAATTAGATTTAGTTTTGATGTACTTTTGAAATTCATATTCATTTGAAAGTTTGAGACCCATGTTGTGATTAATAAATATTTCTAGAATATTTAAATTTGCACATCCTGCTTCATTTCACTCATGTTGTGAAAGCCTATACTTAAGTGGGAAAAGCATAATGTGGTATACAAAAAAATATATAAGTCACAAATTGGGTTATTTGAGCCCTTGCTATTTATGTTTTCTTTCCTATTTAAGGATTTTAAGCCTTTTAGCTGTGTCTTTTTAATCAAATCAAATGTTTAATTTGATTCTAAACCAGTCCAGCCCTGTTACTATGGAGTCAGTAAGTCGCAGCTAGGCAAGTACTGCACATACTATTTTTCAGCATGTCATGATGTCAGCCTCGACTGATTTACATATTTGACACTATCGTCTGTCAGCACACTTAATGGTTGAACCTAATAACTTTGTAATGTCAACAGTTGCAAATAGACTTGCAAAAAGGCGCCAGAAGGCACATTTCCCTGGGAGATCATGGCAAGATAGAGCCCATTTAAGTCCTGCCCCCCATTGGAGGGGAAAAGAACTCTCTGGTCTGCATTGACTTTTATTGCAGGCCTCCTTGTCATTTTCGTCTACTAGCAAACCACAGACTAGCAAATGCCTTAAGGCTGCTATATGCTGATATTCAGTACCAACAATATAAAGATCCCATAAAGTAAGTTTTTTTAAGCTGCCAATCCAAAAAACTGAGCTTTTAAGAAGACAAATGTAGAAACAGATAAAAGGAATCAGCAGGGAGAATGGGAAGACTCTGGGATCCTGACACTGTTATTTCCAACGTTATGTGTGTTAGCTTATTAGTCAATATCCTTGAAGATTGAGGACTATGGTTAACTGTCCAATCTGAGATTTCTGTTGCACGACTGTTTTGCAGCGGCTCTGTAAGGAGCCTAGCGCCGCCCATGAAGATTCTGATTGGTTAAAAGGAACGCCATTAAACCAGAGATCTTGTTCCTCCCATCCCTGAATGCTATGTAGAAAAGCTAGACCCTCCTTAAGCGTGCTTTGGAGGAGGAAAGCGAGACCAGCCTAAAATTGACCTTTAGATTTTTGACCTGGTAACAAAATGCTTCCTGCAAACATAGGACATGCATGTAACGTTAGTTTAGTGTCAGGAACCCATTGATTCTCCCTGCTCTCTCTCTCTCCAATAGAAAGAGACAGGATGAGTGGGGAAAACTGTGGTAATATGTGGCTGTGGCTGTGTGTGTGTGTGTGTGTGTGTATATCGCTCTCTCTGTCCTTCCGTCGGTCTCTCTCTCTCTTGTGTGCCTGATCGCATGTCTCGCTTTAAGGAGTGTTATAAAATCACCATGAACATAGGTGTTTTATTTTGAAATGAGTTTATTTTGGTAAATTATCCAGCTGCACAATTATCCAGCTGTCCATATCCTTCGCGTTCCACTTCCAGGATTGCTCCGGTGCTGCAAGAAATTCCGCCGGATGCATGTATTTTCCGTATCCTTCCGCTTTCTTTGTTATGGAATTTTAAATTCTGAGAATTATCATTGACTGCTCCTCAGATATCTGCATGGTAAATTGAGACAGCTAGCTAGACAACCTGTCCAATCCGAGTTTCTCTTGCAAGAGTATTTAGCAGCGGCTCTGTGCGGGGTTTAGCACCCCCCATGACAATTTTAATTGGTTTATGAGAGCATGTTTTCCTCCCATCCCAGAATGCTATGTGGAGTAGCTGTGTGGACTCCAAAGTGCGCCGAAGGAGGGTCTGGCAAAGCGGGACTAGCTGCACTGTCAGCTTCCTGTATGTGATTACCTGCCTGACTTGAAACATACGGTCGTGTATCACGCAGGTAGAAGAGGAGAGGCTGAACCCATCGCTGCAGCGCGTGGACCTCAACGGACACTACGCACACGGTATTCTGCACGCCCGTTACGCTGCTATACGTTTACGCGTCAGTGTGTGCTAGCTGTAAGACAACTTTCCATGGGGTTAGCCCTATGTCCCCAAACCCCAACTGCTTTTCTTCTTAAAATCTTAGAAATGTTATTTTTCTTAAATCACAAATTGGGAGAAAGGGGGATTCAATCTGACACAAATTCATGAAAAAGAAACATTGGTAACACAGGGCCTAATTTTCAAAAACAATCTTAGAAATGTGAGAACGTAGGGCTGTGGGAACATTGGCACGCTCCCCTTTCCACAACTGACAATCCAAAAATCACACTCACTTTACACAGTGATTGGTCAGGTGTGCCGAGGTGTGAAAGCAGGGAGTGTTTGAACATGTCAAGCTCTATGTTCTTCATTCTTAACACCACTACTTCTGTCTTTTTGTGTGGGCACCATGAAAGGCTTCAAGGAGGAACTGCCATTATCCTCAGTTGTATGATTCCTCAAGTTAAGACAACAAAGATTCGTAATGGATGCAGAGTTCTTGGATTGATTTGTGCAGTGAGGGATGTCACTAGCATCCCTCACTGCACAAATCGTCCTGTTTTTGATCAACTGTACGTGCTATTGTAAGATCTTAGGTATGTAAATTGTGGGAATGTTTGCCTGCTTGTCTCTGTTTTGTATCAATGTACATTCAATATATTTTTGGGTTTGGTTAGTCTGTCAAAACAAAACATCAGAGCAGAAGTTGTGTTGGAAACTTTTCAACATTCATTTCCAAATAATTGTTTAATCAAGAAGTGAATTACGTTTTGTATGTTTTGTATAAAAGTAATAAACTGAAACCATCCTTTAAAGAGTTAAAGTGATACAGATAATGCAAATCACAAAGACCAAACAATCTGTATCGTATAGACTTGTGTTTTCATTTGAAATTATCTACAAATGCTCTTCCATTGAGTGCACTGCCAGTCTTCTGTAAGTGGTTAAAACATGCTGAAAGCAGTGATACTCTGGTAAACCACCATTGAGTCTTTAAGCCTGGCTAAAACACCTTAAAACGCAGGACTTCATTCCGCATGCTGCATACACAGCACCATACTAATCTAATATCAGCATGCAATCAATTCAGCCTGGCTTACAATGTGCCGAGGAAAAGTATCAGTTGTCTGAGGCTTATCGGAGTAGTGCGTTTCTGCTACGAGCCTTGATTTCTTATTGGAAACAGACGGGACTTTCACCCTCTGTCAAAGTTATTGCATGCTGTTTGGGGATAAAGTGGCTCTCCTCAGCGCACATAGTTTATGTCTTTGTTAAACTTCTTGGAAACACCTGCTTTGACTTCTCCACTTTCCTCTGCACGGCAGGAAAGCTGTGATGTTTTGTGTGTGTGTGTGTGTGTGTGTGTGTGAAACAGAGAGCGGAGGCAAGCTCCTGGCCGCAGCAGAGCTGCGTTGGAACAGATTGAGAGTTGGAGACAGAGAGAGTGGGCTCTTGCCTCAGCTTATATAGGCGGGTTATTTTTAAACCCACACCCCCTTCCTTATTCCTTATTACTGTACTTCCTCTCCTGCTCGCTCAGGAAGCCCACTTGGCCGAGTTTCCTGCCGGCACGCCATGCCGACTCGAAGGGAACCGAGGGACTGATAGTGCTGAGAGGGTCAGGCACTGGGGGTGAGAGACGTAGAAACAGAGAGGTAGGGAGAGAAAGGGGGAGGGGGGATGGCATTTGTTCAGAGTCTGACAGGCGAAGGCCTGGGCCTCTTCTAGCCCTTGTTAAAGTGACCCTATGGAATACCTCAGTGAGAGAGAGAAAGAGAGGGAGAGAGAGAGAGAAAGAAAGCAACACAAAGACACAGAAAGGTCAGGAGAGGAGTTGAGAGAGATGTAAATCAGTGATTTAGACAAAGCATTGTCTTGATTTATGTATATTGGGAGAAAGTTAACATTGATTCTCACATTCTGCCTATCTGTCCCTTCCTCACTCCACACTCCCCGAGGCAGGAAGTGGGAGCATTGCCATTTGCTACCGGTCCACCAGATGCCCTCAGACTTTTCCACCTGCCCCTGTCACCCCGACCCTGAGTCATCCTCTCACCTGTTTTCACTTTCCCTCATCAGTATATACACACAGTATGTAACGCCCATTTCCTCTCATTCCCTGCCAGAATGTTGATACTGAGCCTCTGATACCCTGTTGCCTGCCCCATTCCTGCTATCCTCGGGACTTCCTTTGTTTGGCCATGCCGGTAAGCATATGAACCATTGTTCATTTTGGCAGCTATTTTAGATGTTTTTAACAACGTGGAAATTAAGAACGAATGTATCATAAACCGTTAATAATAAATGCAATTCTTATATGCGATGTATAGTCAATTCTAGGCAGACAGATGCGGAACTGTTGTGCAAATCAACGTTAGCGTTAGCGATTAGCGTTAGCGCAAGCTACCGATTTAAACAAAGTTTCAGTTAGGAACATGATTGCAAGAATATTTGCACAGGACTGCATAGACCACAAAACAAGACTGTCGTAACTTCTTAATCAATTTAAACCGAAAGTACTTACATTTATGTGTCTCTCTGGTTGATGCGGCAGCCATTGATGCCTGTGTGTTTTCAAGGGAGGTCGCGTCCACACTAGATTCCAAGGGGTATACAGCCCTTGGTCAAACCCCTTCCCCTAGGTCGTAATACGTATTGGGGCATCACTAGGTCCCAAAAGCTAGGGGAAGGGGTAAGGGGAAAGGGTAAGGGGAAGGAATGGGATTCAGCCTTAGTCTTTAGATGAAAATGCTATTGTATTAATTATTTTAGTAGGGGCGTAGCACAAAAGTTTGGACACCGTAAACAGGCATCCTCTATGGGCCCCTTCTTGCATCCACTGCTATGAATTCTAGTATCTTTGTGAGTCTTTGTTTTGTCTTTACTGAGTCTACTTTGCCCACCACAGTCCGATGTCCCAGGTTTAAGTCGTTTTTCATATACTTAGTTATAGTTTAGTTTACATAGTTGTAGTTTAGTTTTAGTCGACAACAGCTACATTTAATAAAAAATGTTTTCTCTGTGAATTTTGTCAGCTTTTTTGTCATTTATTCTTATTACTTATTATTGTTAATATCTTATCGTATTATTTATCTTGTTACTGTTTTAAATTTCCTATATTAAATAATTCAGTTAAGATAGTCCTGCCAAACACTCAACTGTCCTGCTGTTATTATAGACATGTGAACTAACCACAGCCAGTTGCCTTGTTCATTCAGGACTCATGGCGGTGTGCCGCTACAGTATGAAACACTGATATATGAAACTGCCAGTTGAATTAATATACTTATTGATCAAAGGTGCCGGAGCAGTTCCAGATCGTTCCGGTCCGCTTTGACCACTTTAATCAACCTCCTGAAGCTCACCGTGGACTATACTCCAGCGTTAGCATAGCGCTGTGGAGATGGATCTGGCAATGACCAGTCTATATCCTCGGCGTTCCACTTCCGGGATTGCTCTGTTGCCAATGGAAAATCTGCAGAATGCCACACATTTAGGCCGGATATCCGTTGCCTTGGGCTTCCTTTGTGTTGGTTTTCTGAAACTCTGGTCAATTTATGAGGACTATGGGTAACCTTCTCTCAGATCTCCGCAGGGTAAATCCAGAGAGCTAGCTAGACTGTCCAATCTGAGTTTTCTGTTGCACGACTGAATCTACTTTTGAACCTACTCACATTCCACCAAAACAACTTAACAAGGCTAATTAAATGTAATTGCCACATTAACAGGGTCCGGGATTAACAAAAAAGGCTTTTTTTAAACAAGTCACAGACCAATCACATCCATTCTCTCATCAAGGCAACCCATTTAAATGTATCTCCCTCCTCACTGATCCCTGCTTCACCAATGCCTTTCCTTCCAGCTTCCACCGTCAATAGTTCAGAGCCTTAACATGACTCAAGGGTTGAAATGTTTTTTAATGTCTTGTAAGGCGATTGGAGTATTATCCCAGCAGCGGCTAATTCAAGTGGAATCATTAAGAGCGGAGCCATCAACTCCAAGCGTAACTTGTAAAAAATTAAAATTAAAATTAAAATTAAAATTTAAGACAAGAGTATTCCTGACTGTAATATCGTGAACAATATAAGCTGTTGTATCAGAGGCCTGTGATGGGATCACGGATTGTTTATGCACTGACTTTTGTGTATTATCTCTTTGATAAGTATTTTGGTGATGTTTTGAAAAAGAAGACTGGTTAGTAAGGTGTTTTGCAGGCTTGCCAGATGACGTCAAGTGCAGGATAAAGTATTTTTTTCTCGGTGGATTATTGCTTGGGATTTTTCTCTGGACTACTGCATCATCCTTTCGGCCAAACGGACTGTAGCGAGATTGTGTAAATTACCTGTGGGACTGCTATTGACTGCGGCGTCTCGCCATGCTTCACCTGGCATCTTTGTGTTTTTGTTTTCCAATAAGGAGGACTTCTCATCTTTATCCGGAGTATTTAAGTTAAAGGAATGAACATTTGATCTGCTGGGACATTTGGTTTTGGGGGTTTAAATGTGTATGGGAGTACATGATCATGTTAAATATGTTTGTATGAAGGAGTGGTGTGGCCAATCCTCCCGCAATGCATACCCATGGGTGAGGCCGACGTTTAATGACGTTAATGTATTTATAATACACACTGTTAAACTTATAATAATGGTCTTTCTTTTGTCTTTGGACCTGTTTATTAAGCCCACTTAAAGGCAATTAGAGGGTTTGTGTTGGATGATTTAGGTGCAGTTTAAGCAGGGTTAGGCTTCATTTGCAAAATGACACAGCCAAAAAAAAATCAAATGTGATTGAACATGTGTTCATTTTTGCTTGATGGTTTTTTAGTTACTAGGTCAATAAAGGTGGATTTAAATGAGTATATTTTAGGGTGGGAGTAGAAATCATTCAATGTAAAGGTTGCCTCCGGTGTAGTTCTTGAAGTTTAGCTGAATTACAAGATAGCCGAACAAGTAGTTGATTGAGTTTCTTGCTTTTCAAACAGCGCCCTGTTTTAAATTCATCCACACACATCCACATGATACACTGAGAAGCTGCCTTGTTCAACCTCAGTCAATTTCAGCTGTGTGGGTCACTAGCACCTCTGCTTCAGCTGCAAAGTACATCTGTTTCCTTTGAGGCAACAAAACGAAACCCACAAGGCATTGAAAAGCAACACAGCCATGCCATTTATATAAAAGAAATATGTGGTGTGTCTGCTTTAATACGCAGGCACACTATTTCATCCAAATCATTGTTACTCTACTTTTAAAATCAGATCAGCAAAAGCCTGAATAGCACAATGTGTTATGATATGCTATTTCCAGGGTGAGATTTTCCAGGGACGATACGTTGGATTTCTTGCTGGTTGTATTTAGCTGGTACAGAGTGCCGGGACACTGTCTACCAAAGGGGCCGTGGTAATGGAGTCATGGAATGATTCCAAAGGTTTAGGCACCAAAAAGACTAGTTAATCGTAGGAAAAAGATAGTGGTTTGGTTTAAAACACTCCCGAGGTTTCCTGGGTGAATATCCAGGGTGTTGGCGGGGGATTTAATTTTTGCATGTGTTGTGGCAGACAGGAAGTAGTTGCAAGGTAACGACGGGTCCGAAGGGCTGCAGCCTCTGCCGTGACAGAGGCAAAGCAGCGGGTGTGGGAGAAGTTTTGAGAAGACATGGAGAAGGACTTTCGGTCGGCACCAAGGTGCTTCTGGAAAACCGTTTGCCACCTCAGGAGGGGAAAGCGAGGAATCATCCAAGCTGTGTACAGTAAGGATGGGACGATGTTGACCTCAACTGAGAAGGTAATAGAGTGGTGGAAGAAGCACTATGAGGAACTCCTAAATCCAGCTGACACGTCCTCTGTGGTAGAGGCAGAGCTGGAGGATGATGGGGGAAATCCAGAAATGCTGAAGGCTCTGGGTGTGGAGGGGATGTCTTGGTTGTCAAGCCTCTTTGACATTGCGTAGAAGTCTGGGACAGTGCCTAAGAAGTGGCAGACCGGGGTGGTTCACCTCTTCAAAAAGGGGGACCAAAGGGTGTGTGCCAATATAGGGGTACATTTCTCAGCCTCCTTGGTAAAGGTGCTCCGAGGGGCTGGAAAGGAGTGTTCGACCGATAGTTGAACCTCGGATAGAAGAGGAACTATGCAGATTCCGTCCTGGTTGTGGAACAACGGATCAGATCTTCACTCTCACAAGGATCTTAGAGGGAGTCTGGGAGAATGCCCAACTAGTCTATATGTGTTTTGTGGATCTGGTGAAGGCATGACCGGGTCCTGTAGGAGGTGCTGTGGGAGTATAGGAGGAGGTCCCTTCTCAGGGCCATCCAATCACTGTAGGACCAAAGTGAAAGCTGTGTCCAGGTTCTCGGCAGTAAGTTGGACTTGTTACAGGTGAGGGTTGGCCTCCGCCAAGGCGGCGCTTTGTCACCAATCCTGTTTGTAATATTTATGGACAGGATATTGAGGCGTAGTTGGGGCGGGGAGGGGTTGCAGTTCGGTGGGCTCGGGATCACATCGCTGCTGTCATCGGTCTGTGACCTTCAGCACTCACCGTGGACCATGGAACGTGAGATAAGTCGGAGAATCGGAGCAGCGGGTGCGGTATTACATTGCATTTATCGCACTGCTGTGACAAAAAGGGAGCTGAGCCAGAAGGCAAACCTCTCGATCTACTGGGCAATTTTTGTTCCTACCCTCACCTATGGTGATGAAGGCTTCATGACCGAAAGAACGAGATCCAGGGTACAAGCGGCCGAAATGAGTTTCCTCTGGAGGATGGCTGGCATCTCCCTTAGAGATAGAGTAGAGCTGCTGCTCCTTTGCCTCGAAAGGAGCCAGTTAAGGTGGTTCGGGCATCTGGTCAGGAGGCCTCCTGAGGACCTCCCTAGGGAGATGTTCCAGGCACGTCCAGCTAGGAGGAGGCCTCGGGGAAGAACCAGGACTAGGTGAAGAGATTATATCTCCAACCTGGCCTGGGAACGCCTCGGGTTCTCCAGTCAGAGTTGGTTGGTGTGGTTTGGGAAAGGGAAGTTCAGGGTCCCCTACTAGAGATGCTGCCCCCGCAACCCGATACCGGATAAGCGGATGAAGATGGATGGATGGATGGATGGATGGATTGTTTTGTGTTGTTTTGTTTTGAAAAAAGATTTCACAAATGTTGTATGGAAAAAATGTATTGAGTTTTTTTTTCTCCTCTTCTTACAAGCCAGCAGACAAAGGCAGTTCTTAGAAATGAGTCTTTTCAGTTTGCAGCATTTGAGACATTTGAATATACTGTATATTCCACCATGTTACATTTATCTTATTGATAATGCAGTCACGAGGGAGGTTTATAAAACCTTAAGTGAGCAGAATGTCAAGTGATATGCAAACACAAACTCCACAGTTGAATTGGGAATGTAGGAGAAAACAGAAATCTGGTTGGAAAAGGGGGGGGAGGATTCCGTGCATAGCTGTGGGCCGAGTTGGACCAAGCTGCACCTCTGTTACAGAGAAGAGCTGGAGCATAGATGCGATCTGCTTGACAGGCGGGGAGAGCTGGGGGGGGGGGGGGGGGGGGGGGGGGGGGGGGGGGGGGGGGGGGGGGGTTCAGCAAGCCAGGTGCCAAGTCTTTTCAATATTATATCCATTACAGTTCCGTGAGCAAATAAAATAAAACCTTTGTTAAATGTAAAGTAAATTACACACCTCTCAACTGGCCAAAAGACGGCCATTTCCTGTTTCTACCTAACATTTGTAGATATATAGGGCTGTTTTGGGGGAAATCCAAAAGTGTTGGGAACTTTCTGCAAAGGATATAATAGTATAACAGTATTCTAATTAAACAAGTCTACTATCACTCTTACTCATACTGAGAGCAAAATACAGCATGTTGAAGTTGAAGGACCAGACAACTGGTCCTGT
>NC_048415.1:27733398-27745823 GCF_013103735.1 Etheostoma cragini
CCCCCCCCACATTCCACCTTGCCCTCCTGCTCCACCAGGAACACATTGTGCATAGCCACTCCCGGAACCTCAATTGTCCAATCCTGCTGTAGTTCAACACCACGTCTCCTTAAGTCCTCTAATAGTTCCTCATTTATGTCATCAACACATCCACGATTCATGGAAATGTTGGGAAAAACACAACCAGTCACAAAGAATGCTGCGACTTTATGAGGACTGTACTGTAAAATGTCTCCTGACCTATCCAAACACCTGGAATGCATTTTCAGGAATATTTTTCCTTGTATGGTTTGCAAAAATCGAAAATGCTGCGTCCGTATAGATGAGAGAAGCAAAGTTTATGCACTGTGTGCAAACTCTGCATTACGGCCAACCGTGGGCTTGAAAAAATAGCATCTGAGTAACGCATCTTTCCCTGGTCTGTAGTGGAATTGTTTTCTGAAACTGCAAAATAGCACCAGGGAACGTTTGCGCCTGAACCCCACTCCTCTTTTTAGCTGAACGGCCCCCGGGAGCACAATTTCATGCGTCAGTGTACAAAGTAAATTGTGCTGGGTGCAAGATAGGTCTCTACGTCTCCAGGAACTTTACAGAACAATCACATGTTTATTAAGCCAGGATCTACCTTCCTCTCCAAGCACTCATGTAATTAAGCTCCATGTGTTCTCTTTTCTGGCGTTCTGTGATGTTCTGTGAAGTTCTGGGATGTCGTACTATGTTTTCTACCTCAGAGATGACTCTCTAATTGTCCGTGGTGTTGTAGAGTAGGGGGGACAAATAGTCTCCTCCAGAACTCAGCACAGACATGACCGCTTGAAAGTAGGGGTAATTATCTCCCTGTTCATAACAAAGTGTTGACTCGAACCATACCTTAACCCGTTTATTTATCGTAACCACGATATTTGTTCTAGTTCTAGACATCCATGTATGTGAATTTTGAGAGTGTTGAAGTCAGTATTGTTCACATGTCTGATTAGCTGTTTAATGGCAGTGGGCATTTAATTAGCCAATTAAAGCTAACTTTTAAATGCAATTAAATCTGTAGTCCTTTACCACGTTTTCTTGTTAGCTGCCCTATTAGTTTTTAGATGTGTAGAAGAGGGAAAGAAACCATTGAGCAGTGGTTCAAAGCAACACTTTACCTGACCTTAAAACCCCAAATTAGTCATTATCAGCTGCTTCTTGAGGCGATGAAAAAACACTGAACACCGGCTGTTGGTGGCCATGTTAAAGGGGAGTTTTACAATATTATGCATTTAAAGAAAGAAAAGTTTTTCTTGAGAGTGTTTTTACAAAGGAATTAATGAAAGCACTTTGGGCAGTGCAGAGTTGTGAGGTCACTACCACCCAGCTAGTGGATAATTGGTCCGTGTGTGTGTTTGTGTGTGTGTTGTGTTAGCAGCAGAGGAGCTATTGGCTCTCAACATCACCTGGATGCTGTTTCAACCACATCTAAAATTATGTATATTTGTGTGCATATGTGTGTCTGTGTGTGTGTTTGTGTGTGTGTGTGCGCGCGCATGCATGAGTGTGTTTGTTTACTAAGGCTGGACTACTAGCAGGGCAAAAGGAACAATTGCCCTAGGGCCGCAGACCTGCATGCCTAGTTGTATGTTCACTATAAAAAGTCTTTTTTTCTACAAACAAGTCCATGCATGTGCACATACATGTAGTGCACATGTGTTGACTGGCTACATGTGGATCCTATTGGCTGAGTTATACACTGGAGAGAAGAAAGTCATTTATTAGCTGTTAGCACTCCTTCAGTAACATCACCCACCCACCTGCACACTCTGAAAATCCAAACACAAACACAAGCTGGCCAAGAGCAATTGAATAGTTTCATTCTTCAACTAGAGGTGACGAGTAACAACTTTCTTTTGGCTTCAGGAAAACAGTTGTAACTATAACAGGGCTTGATGGGAGGAATCCTCCTTAAAGTGCCCATATTCTGCTCAATTTCAGGTTCATAACTATATTTTGGGGTTGTACCAGAATAGGTTTATATGGTTTCATTTAAAAAAAACACAATATCTTTGTTGTACTGCACAATGCTGCAGATTCTGTTTCACTCTGTTTTAGCTACAGAGTGAGAAATCTCACTTCTATACTATCTTTATATGGAGTTGTAAATGCTCAGTAGCTAGGTAAGATCACATCAGCTAGATAACTTTTTCTCCAACTTTGGTCAGTCCAAGGCAGGATTAGCTGGGAGACTTCTTCTAGACGAGGGCCACTTGTGGAATACCTGCAGAACAGGGACAGGAAGTAGTTCTTTTGGAGATTATGGGGATCTAGTGTGTGATCTAGTGTGTGTTGTAGCAGTGTTTTTGCCAGTATACTAAGCTAGCCTGCTACGGTTAGCCACCTCGTCTTGGCTATTGACGTAGAAAGCTGTGCAGATTTTGAACAGCTCACCTTTAGACTGACGGCAGAGTACATTTAAAAACCGTATCTCACTCAAAACAGCACAGATAGTTTTTTCACTCACTATGACCATTACTAGCCTACTGTCATTACTAAACATGATAAAATATGAACAATAATGTTGCCCTCAGTGGGCTTATTTACTAGCTACCTAAGGAAACTTAGAGCACATAGACGGTACCTTAGAAGAACCTTACTTGAGTCATGTTGACTCATTTTACATACAGATTAGTTTAGGGAGAGGGATCACAGGGTTAGTTAACATTAACTGTTCCTAGACAACGGAATTGGTTTTGCGTTTTTTCCCACATGACACTGTTGACAACAACAACACAACAACACTGGGTTTTTTAAATTACAGTGGATACCCACAACCCCCCTGACTGCTGAGAAATGTAAGAGAAACACAAGACAAAATAAGAGTGTCCTTGCAAAACAAAAAATGGCAAAATACAGTTTTTTTCTCGATTATACCATTTTTGTGATCATTGGGAGCCAAAATCAAAATTCAAGTAATTGCACAGCCCTAGGTTTGCTCGGGGGACATGTAACTTAATTCTGAGTCAAGTCTGAAGGACGAGTCTTGAGGACGAGTCTCAGGTCAAGTCTGAAGTCACCGTGTGTGCGGCCTAAGTGCGACTCGAGTTCGAATCTCAAACTTGAGTCCCCATCTCTGGGACAGACACATCCAGTATATATACACAAATGGTTTCTGAGCCTGGTTTTAATTGTACCAGGCAAACCTGCGGAGTTGGAGAGCAGCAGGGAAGAGTGTCCAGAGGCTGTTAGGAGAGGTGATTACACGGTTGAGTTGACATTTTCTGGAGCTGAACCTCAGTTGGAAGCATTTGGGTAAACTCTTCACATCCTAGAAAATCTCTTGCCCTCTTTCTCTCTACTTCTCTCCCACCCTTTCTATCCCTCTCTCTTTCCAAAGATGCCAAAGCCACAGGATTGCTGTTGGGATGGCCTGCCAGAAACCCAGGCTCCCTTTTTATTGAGGGACAGGAATTGCAGAGTGAGTGCTTACAATGTAAGGGTGTCTTTTTGGCAAAGAGAAGAAAAGAATGTCGAGAAAAGAGGCAAAGGGGAAAGACGGAATGGGGATTTGACAGAATGAGGAGCTATCAAACAAACAGATGAAGACAGAGGCAGCCAGAGATTGCTAGGGCCGCAGTATTTTCATGCTAAACCACAAACTCAGTCACACTCTAACATGTCTCCTTAAACTGTGCCAGCTGTCCAAATAGTCTGTCCAGGCTACAGAACAGGTTTGCCAATGTACTCCCACTTTGAATTCCCTGTTGTACCAACATTGTCCACACTGCTTTCCAGCATTCTCAGACCCAGAATATTTATATTTTATACCACACATTACTGAAGCATTCCTGTGCCGGATTCTTCAGTCCAACCTTTTTAGAGGCTCATTCATGCCATAATTTATGACATTGAAAATGTGAATGTCTGTTTTCTGCAGACTGGAACCAAGCCAGCCTTGCTGAATCAAAAGTACAGCTTCAACAGAGTACTGTAAAATAGTTTGCCCCTGAAAACCAAATCAAACACTAAATCCAGCCAAAAAATAAGTTGGTTTCCACCACTTTCACAGTTTTAGACACATTTGTGGTGTAAGGAGAAGCTGAGCTCTCGCTGTTACTGGCAATTCCCCAATTATTGTCTATAAACAATAAATGAGGTGAGGGATTCTCCTTTCTTCTACTTGTTTTTGCATTTTGTCCCACAAAACATTGACTGAATTGACTGAACATTGAATGAATAAATAAATGAAGAAATTTATTTCAGACATATCACCAGAAAACAAAAAAAACACCCAAAAAAGTATAAATTAGTTCACAAATACGTTAAATAACAATAAAAGTATATACATTAACAACAGTAACTAGCAAAGACATGCCCAAAAAGATATAGGAAGTATACACTTATGTAATCATATCCCTTCTCCACAGCTCAGTTATTACATAATGTTATCAACTAACTTCCCTTCCTGACCCTGTGTTGTTCCCTCCCATCTAACGAAACACAATTCAGTGTAATATATGTACAATTTATTAATTTTATAATCTAGTTAATGTGTGTTAAAATATGTGTTTAGGGGATTTGGTCAGGACCGTATACTGTATATACAGTATATATAAAATTGGCAATAAAAGAGAAATAAATAAATGTTTGGTAACACTTTCCTTGACGTTTTATACATAAGAGTGATGAAGACACTGTCACATCACACCCTCATACACATGACACAGTCATGACGCATGAACCCTGACCCTAACAATAACCATACGTTGTCATGATTAAACCGACTGACACTTATAAAATTGGCAATAAAGTGTCATGTATTAACCGTTTATGGCTTTTTTATAATGTGTTATGACATGTTCATGACAGTGTCATGTCACTGTTATGTAGAAAACTTCAAGTAAAGTGTAACCACATGTTTTTCCTTAAAATACAGAATGCATAAGTATACACCCCCCTATGTTTAATTTCCATAGAGGCAGGCAGGTGTTTATTTTTAAAGGCCAATTATTTCATGGATCAGGATACTATACATCCTGATTAAGTTCCCTTGGCCTTTGGAATTAAAATAGACCCCCCCCCACATCATACCAATAGGGGTTTGTATCTATTACAATACATTATTCATTCACAAGAAAAAATTGGTGTCCTTAAAGTTTGGATTTTTCCTATTTAAAAAAAGAAATTAAAGCGTTAAGAAAATTTACCAAAATATGTTTTTTTATTCCTCTTTTTAGTCAACTTCAGCAAGGGAGCGTAAACTTATGCAAGCAACTGTGCATGTACATACATACGTACAGCTACAGACACTTTTTTTTCTTCTCACTTTCTCTCTCCCTCTGTCCAAAGATATTCTATCACCCAAATGCAGTTCTGATGGAGTATATGGACCCTTTACTAACTTTAAGTTTTCAGCAAGAGCTAACATTATTTTGTTAAAGTATTAAGTCTTACTATGTATTTGTGAGTATGGTAAGGAAAATACAGTGTGTGTGTGTGAATTTTAGGGGGGAGGGGTTGGTTGTGGGTGAAAGTTTCCCTTACCTTTATCTTACTGGGATCAATGGTAGTTTTTTTTTTCCAGTGCAAAGCATTTTTAAAGGCCACACACAGACACATACAGTACACTCACAAGGTGTGCTCTTTTCCCATATAAAAAAAGGAAAAGCCATGAATGTGCACACACACACACACACACACACACACACACACACACACACACCATACGCTCATCACCTTAAATACTTAAGGTAAAGGGTGTTTATGCAGGCTGTCCAGTATCATCTTCTGTTGTACTGGACAGTGTAACCTCACCTACTGTGGGCTATATATAGCCCTGTCTGATAACTTTGAAGATCCGCACCTCTAAATCTGAGGCCATGGTTCTCAGCAAGAAACCGATGGAGTGCCTTCTTCAGGTAGGGAATGAGTTCTTACCCCAAGTAAAGTGAGTTTAAATACCTTTGGGTCTTGTTAGTGAGTGAGGGGACCATGGAGCAGGAGATTGGTCGGAGAATCGGAGCAGCGGGTGCGGTATAACATCCAGTTTATTGCACCATTGTGACGAAAAGAGAGCTGAGCCAGAAGGCAAAGCTCTCAATCTACCAGTCAGTGTTCGTTCCACTCTATCTCTTAGAGATAGGGTGAGAAGCTCAGTTTTCTGAGAGGACCTTGGAGTAGAGCCGCTGCTCCTTTGCGTCAAAAGGAGCCAGTTGAGGTGGTTCTGCCCGAACCACCTCCTCTGGTAAGGATGCCTCCTGGTCGCCTTCGTAGGGAGGTGTCCCAGGCACGTCCAGCTGGGAGGAGGTCGCGAGACTATATCTCCAACCTGGCCTGGGAACGCCTTGGGATTCTACAGTAGGAGCTGGTTGATGTGGCTCGGGAAAGGGAAGTTTGGGGTTCCCTGCTGGAGCTGCTGCACCTGGATAAGCGGATGAAGATGGGTGGATGGATGGATGATATCTTTGTGATTGTCACACTCCTGCCTTTTACATTAGTCATTAACCTCAATGCTTTAGAGAGACTTCATTTTGCATCTAACTTTTTGTTAAATCATTGACCCATTTCTGTCCTAGTGCAGCTCTGCTCTGATGACGTCTTTGGCTGGAACGAGCCATTTACGACCAGTTCATTATAAAGACAGTTTGGTCAACCTGACTTGGAACACTTAATCCAGGAAGTCTCACAAAAAAAGTAAGAGAGGTTTAGGATGAGAATAGAAAACTCTTCTTGGATGAGGCCCGTTGTTTTAACAGCATATTGGCAATTGTTGAAGTCTTTCACATTTGCTGTTGTAATACAGAGTCTTCTGGCAAATGAAGTGATATTTGGAATAAATAAATGAAGCACCAGGTAGTAACTAAATTTAGAGATGCTTACAAGGATGAAATAAGACGAAAATGCCAGCTACACAAAAAACAAATCGAGCAACAATCCAGAGAAAAGATGTCACTACACTCTGAGAAATATATCCTCAAAATAACAGAAAATGTTTTGTCAGCTCATTACCCAGACTTTGCCCTGTAATAAAAAAACGGCAATTCTGTGTGTACCTACATTTAAAATAAAAGTTAACAAAAACTTTAAAAAATTACAAAAAACAACGCCAAATACCAAAAAAAAGCAACAAAACATCGGAGAAGGCATCAAAAAGTCAGAAAGCGCGAAAAAAACGTTACTTTAATCTACCAAAATTCGTCGGAGCAGAAAGCATGCAATTCCAAATATAAAAAAACTAAAATACAACTGTGAATCTAGTTTAATGGACAATTTCTGTTAAAAAATATGCAGTCATACAACTGTTAATACCCATATATTTGTACCCGGAGTGTACCGATGCTAGCTGTGATGTGACCATCATCAGTGATCATTTCAGATGAAGATTTGAAAGCCTTTCTTTCCTCCTTGGGCTTGTATAAAAGCCGTGTTTTTCACTTTGACTGGTGGTGAGCTTGTGGTCGGGTGCTGATCTCACTCAGGGCGGCTGGCTCCACAGTGTGTATTCACACTCCGCTAGTATGATTTTGGTTTAGAGGAACAGAGGAAGGCCCTGTGTGTGTGTGTGTGTTTGTGTGTGTGTGTGCACATGTGCATTCAGGTATTACACTGCAAATTTCTGCACACATTTCAGATAATTTGTGTGTATGTGGTATGCAAGACCATGTGCAGGTTTAATTAACATCGCTGCAGCAGGATGTGTGGTCTACAAACCACATGAGGTTTCATCACACTCCTCTTCTCTCGGCTAATTCTGGTTGACACCTATGCTCTGCAACACACACCACACACAGATGTAAGTGCGATAATCCACCAATAGTTACACAGAAGAAGGAAAAAGACTAAACATTTCCTGAACAAACACTTACGTTTTGCAATGTTAGATGAGTTGGCCCAGCGGAGTAATATGCCCAGAGTTTAGCCTAGAAGCAGGGGGAAGCTGTTAGCCTTCACAATGTCAGGCACATGTCAGTGGAATCACAGCTGTAAGTTAACAAGCAACCATAATAGACACCATGCTTTATTTTCCGCTATCTGGCCTACATTGGGGTGGTGTGTGATGGTTGCCACCGTTTTCTGTTTTTGTTTTCACAGGAAGAGAGCTGGAGCGAGCTGATACAGATTATATATGGGATTCTGTCAGACATTGTGGAATATGATGATTATTTCAACCTTAAAGTTACTTAAATGGGAATTTTAGGGGAATTGGATGTTAGAATTGAACACTTTTGCATTTAGATGTGATCGGATGACACATATTGCAAACCATTTCATCTGAATCATACTAAGGCCTTACATCTCATTCTATAGAGGAAAAGCTCAAGCTCTCCATAACAGTGGTCTGTAACTTTTTTAGGGCGAAGATCCCTTTGCTAAAAGACAGACGATGTTGAGTTGCACATGAAACTGGGGCAGATGAATGAAAATGAATAGATGGATGGATATTCGTATTTATACATCATGTTTTATTGTTAAACGTACAGTGAATCATGTGCTCGTGGATGGCTACCATACCAACATTAAGGCTATCATCAAATTTATTTTACTCACAAATAGGCTGCTTTATCTTTGCTTCATATTAAATGTATAATTTCAGACATATTTAAATTTTGGGGAGAAAAGAAACCCCCAAAACATGTTCCCTAACATCACTGTAAGAGCAGCAAGAGGCGACTGCATTGTCCCGTTAAGGAGAAGTGCATTTACTGTAGTCAAACTGCTTTTTCAGTTAGGGCTACTCATGGGTGGAACTCCATCCCAAGTTACATAAGACATTTTAAAACATGTGGCTTTTTAAGCTCAACTTAAAGACGTCGCTAACAAGTAGTCAGCACTGTCAGAATTAATTCAGGCACTTGCTTGCTGCCATCTTGTCTCTACTGCTCTGCCTGTGTGATTGTTTCACTATTGTATGGTATTGTTACTGTCCCAACAATGTTGTTTTTGTGCATGTCCATGTGATAGTCATAAAGATCCTTTCTTTTTGTTACTAGTTTGTAATCATGTGTTGCAAATGAGACTCAGGAATATTATATTGACTGGAAAATGTGACCATTTCCTATTTTAAATGTAAGTATTAAAATGTTTTCTATTGGGATTTTTGCCATCTATTTCTGTATGTTATGCTTTTTAGTTTTTAGAAATGTAGACTTGTTTCGCAGCAGCCCTTTCTTGGTTATGATAGGTCTCTCTAGGGCTCTCTAGGGTTTCTTTCAAGTTGATTGCCCTGAGAGATGTCATTTGAAACATCTGTTCTACTTATTAATGTCAGTCAGGAGACTGTGGGATTTTATGCTTTTTAATTATCAGCCCGTAAGTTACGACTTCAAGTTACGATTCACAAACTTAGTAGCGTTCCAGGCAAAGTCACCACAAACCCTTCTAGCTAGCGTTAGCGTTAGCTAGCGGCTACCTAACGTTGACGTTTGCTACCGCTAGCTAATACTAGCGATTTCTAGTCTGCAACATATTTTGGGCTTCATTTAATAAACATAACCTGTAGTAGTACACAATCGTGTGTGTTTTGTTTTGATTACAATGTGTGGAATTACTTTACGTTGTCTATTTACAATATTTCTCACGGCATCAGGGGTCGCCATTGTTGTTCATGTGTGTGACGTCAAAACTGTAACTGGTACAACTTAACCGTACTGCACTTTCACGGCAGTGTTGCCAGATTTTGCGAGACAAATACGCAACCAGGCCTGTGAAAACAAGCCCAAAATAAGCAACTTTTTACGGAGCCCCCTTAAAATCCTGAAAGAGAAAAATAAATAAAACAGTGCGCACGGTTTTACAATCCATGTGGACAGATTGGGAAACTGTACACACTGTAGGTTAGAGTTTATTTATTTTCTCCCCCTGAGCTCAGGACAATCACCAAAGGAGGGAGTTAAACCACCTTTTAACACAATTTAACATTAGAAAACTGAAGGGATATCAAATATAGACACTTTTTCACAGTGATTTTGAGTTTTTCCCCACGACGGGTTGAATCCATTCTTTTACTCCTTTCTCTTTCTCCCAGTCTTTGTTATATTTCTTCCCGTATTTCGCCCACTTTATCCCGGGCATTTATTCCTCCAAAAACTCTCCCATAGTCTACTCACCATTAGTCGCTCCTCGCGCTTTTTCCTAACCAGAAAACAACAGACAGTCCTGCTCTGAATCTGATTGGCTAGTACTCTTTGCCATCTGGGTCAGAGCCAATTAGAGGTAGGAAGTGGGCGGGAAATAACGCTGCTGTCTATTGTGTTTATGACTTTACAAAAAAACAAGCCCAAAGTTGCTTATAATAAGCAGACTTGGCAACACTGTTTCACGGGTAGAAGGTTGTGAAAACACGAGTTACGGGTTGCCTGGAACGCAGCATTATTCTGCAGGTAATTTCGTGTTGAAGTTGAAATAAATTAAGTAATGGAGTCACTTAGTACCAGGTATCTTTTTGATAAGTCTACTGTGCAACACACAGGCTGCTATTTGCCCATCTTGTTGCCCAAAATGTCACTTTACATATCACAATTTTAAATGAAATTTTGGCAGATCTTGTCCGTATTGTTTCGACATTGAGAAAAGTGGCTGTGGAGCAGTTCTGCTAAAAGCCACACCAAGGCCAGTTCAAGTTCAGCTGAGCTCTTTTCATTCTCAGTGTGGTTCAGCATGCTAAAAGAAATGTAGCACTGAGAGTTCACAGACATCCCCCTAACAGATATTTAAAGTGTAATTGAGTGTTTGGTGGATTCAAAACTGTAACTCAAGGGCACAGGTTAGGAAACCTTAAATATTATAGTGGTTAGAGGACTAGAGAGAGAGAGAGAGAGAGAGAGAGAGAGAGAGAGAGCGCAAGGGAGAGAGAGAGAGAGAGACATAGAGAGAGACAGAGAGAGAGAGAGAGAGAGAGAGAGAGAGAGAGAGAGAGAGAGAGAGGGAGAAAAAGAGCGCTGTGAATAGGGATTTTGCCAGGGTGGTCTTTTCCCCTGCAGTCCAAACACAGTAGACAGAATTGGTTAAAGACATACCAACTGCTGCTGGGTGGCTCCAGGTCTCACACAGACACACACACACACACACACACACACACACACACACACACACACACACATACACACGCGCAAAAACACACAGTCGTGTCTGGCTATCTTTGTGGGGACCAGTCATTGACATAATGCATTCCCTAGCATAATGCGTACCCTAACCTTAACCATCAAACCTAAATGCCTAACCTTAACCCTCACCCTAACCCTAACCACAACCTAACTCTAACCCTACTCCTAAAACCAAGTCTTATTCCTCAAAAAGCCCTTTAACGTCAAGGCGACCAGCATTTTGTCCCCACAAAGCTGTCAGGTTCCCATAAGTATACTGTATTCACAGTTTTTGGTCCCCACAAATGTAGCTAAACTGACCCAAACACACATACACACACACACACACACATACATTTTTTTTTTCTTTTTAGAACATTGCACACACGTGTGCCCAAACAGAATAATGTTAATATCACTACAAACTTACAGATACTCTTAACACAATACGGTAATTATCTGGTTTTGGTTTTGTGCCGTGGAACTTTAAGGCTAGCTGAGGGGCAGCAGGGCACTGCTGCATGGTAAGTCACCAGACGCTGAAAATACCAGTTTGATCGGTCTTTGTTTATCTAAGTTGGGACAGAAAGGAAAGCAGTGATGTCTGTGATGCTTGTGTGTCTTGGAGGCACCACATCGTTGTGGCATGAGGTGGTTGTATGTCTGTGTTTGTTGACTCTGCACAGAAACAAGACAAGAAAGGTAAGGGAATGTCGTGGTGCCTGGTGCCTCTGTGTCTTGGAGGCTCCATGTAGCTGTCTATCTGTATACTCTGAGATAAGGTGTCTTTATTCTGGGATTCATCATTGTAGGGCTCAAGGTATGATATCTGAAAAACTACTGGGTAATTTGACCAAAACTGGATACAGACTGTGATACCTTTTTCCATTCAAAAGTGCACTCACAAAATGGATGAAATTTATCGGTACTCTACATTGCTGTTGAACTTTAGACTATCCCTACGCCAATAAAAGAAGCCGTCCATGCAAAAATGCAGTCTGGAACCATGGCTAATGAACAGAAGTCAGGAAGTTTGGTAGTCTCTAACAAAAACAATTAGCAAAACCGTTCTACAGTTGCAATGAATGCCAATTGAACCAACTCTTTCTTTCCAACTCATAACTATTAATGCCTGACATCCAATGCCACAACTGTTGGTGATTTAAAGGAGACCTAGTATATTCTGTTTTCAGGTTTATACTTCTACTTGACCATGTTTACATGCTTTAATGTTCAAAAAACACTTTAATTTTGTCATACTGCCAATGGCATCTGCACTCTGCTCCGGTTGGGGAGAGTTCTCTCTTGGTTATGCTTTGATAAAGCTTATAGTTAGGGCATATAATTGAATATTGTAAGGGAGTGAGGAGTTGCAGC
>NC_048415.1:27745923-27756567 GCF_013103735.1 Etheostoma cragini
TGTAAAGTGTCTTGAGATAACTCTTGTTATGAATTGATACTATAAATAAAATTGAATTGAATTGAATTGAAATTGAACTCTGTCTGTGAAGCACTGTTGTAGTGCCTGTCTCTTTAAATCCCCCTCCGGAAAAAAACTCAGTATGCTCTGATTGGTAATCATTTTTGGATCTCCAGAGTCTACACATCAGTGTTTCCCACTTGACAACTTTCTCTGTGGATTTAGCAACTTTTCAGACCCTCTTAATAACTTTATTTCTTAAAAATGACTAGTTTAGCAATGTCAGACCATCAGGGGAACAGCGAGACATCTTATATTGTTATTGATTCCCATGCATGCTGCTCTAAAGGATGCATGGCATACAGCTCTCGGCCAACAAAATGGGATTTCTCTCCCTATTCTATTACGCCGTGCAGCAAGCACAGCCATCAAGCTTCATGCATAAAACATGGAGCGGGAACGGAGTTCTAACCCTCAAAACTTTCTCTCAGGAAATGTGTGTTCATCCCCGGGAGTGTTTTATTCCAAAACCAAAATCTTTTTCCTAAACTTTTTAGTCGTTTTGGTGCCTAAACCTATCATCTTGGGCATGATGCTCACTGATTGTTGGCTGAAATTAACTGCCTTAGTCCCTGAAAACAGACCGTGATCTCGCAATGCCCCTTATCCGGCTCACAATGATCTTTTGTTGCCTAAACTCTACCAGCAACGGTCGCGGATAAGACAGACAGCTCATGGTGCCCTGAAGCTGGCTCCCAGTAACCTATTGTCTAAATATAGAGTAAACTTAAGCAAATATTGATTTTTTTGTGGTTGTCTTTGTTTTTGGGTGGCTAAAATGTTTTGTTGGTACCACTGTCCAAAGAAGTACAAAATGCTCTGTTCAAAGTCACCAAATTCTGTTGACAAAAACAGTAATTTAACCTTGCAGAACACGGGAATTGCTACCACTACCTGGATTTGTGAGTTATTGTGTGAACCAAAGTTTGTGTTATTGTGACTTTGGGATCTGACATAACGTGGTGTCCACAGCAGTACGTTGCTTAGCTTCCGGTTTACTTCTCCAAACTGGGCCACGCCCACCATGGTTACTCAATGTGAATGCTGAAGTCGCACACCACCTGTATTCTTATTTAATATTATATTTCTGTACTCTTTTTGCACTTCTTTCACATTTTTCTAAATAGAAACTTAATTCAAGATACTTGAGATATTGAGATACTAAACTAGCTAAACATGACACCAGTGGTGGAATGTAACTACAGTAAGTACAAACATTCATGAGGTACTTGTAGTTCACTTGAGTCTTTTCTTTTTATGCCACTTTTAGCTTCTACATTGCTTCATTTTAGAGATAAATATTGTACTTTTTACTCCACTACACTCATCTGACAGCTTTAGTTACTAGTTACTTTTAAAATGAAGATTTTGGCACACAAAACACATGTAGTTTATAAAAAAAGTATGTTTTATTATAAATGAAACTAGCCAAAAATATAATGAAGTACAAGTCCAGCTGAAAGGATTAAACCATTAAACACACAACTGTTTTAATTGTTTCCAGTTTCTAAAACGGAGGATTGTTCTATATGGAGTACTTTTACTTCTTCCGGCACTGCATGATACACAGAGAAACACACATGCACACACAATGCCAAGGCTCCAGCAGCAGTCTGGTTTAAAGTGGTGGGTGTTCCTCACACCACTCCATTAGGCTGCCCTTCTCCTTTCATGAAGGCTGCAGACGATCTGTTTTATTGGTGGGGAGTAATTACTTGCATACACAGACTCTCCGGTGTTGACACACACACACACACACACACACACACACACACACACACACACACACACACACACACACACTTAAATACCATCATGTACGTACACACAGGCACACGTCTACCCCTTGATAGTGCTTGTAATTAGGCAGTGTTCTCTGGGGGGTGTCAAACGGCAGCAGCATCTAAACTACAAAGGGAAAAAGCCTCAGCCTTATATTAACCCACTCATCACCATCTTTGTTTGATGCTTACACACACATCAAACATGTTCAGAAGGCTCTTTTATTTGCCTACCATTACCATCATCATCATCATCATTATTATTGGTTTCTTCCTTCTCCTGTCTGCTGTCTGTATCCAACAGCAGCTCACCGTCTGGATGACAAGTGCCAGTTTTCCTGTAGGTGTGGTGTCACTTTAAACTGAAACAGAATGGCTATACGGTACAATGGGATTAAACCCACAGGTCAAAGAGAGGGAGAGGAACTGCAGGACAATAATGGAAAGAAGTGGAGTTTGTGATAAGTTCTAGGATCAAAAATATGTCAAGTGTGTAAACCATCTCTAAACAGATAGTTGTGTATGAATGCAGAATCTGTAGGCAATGAGACAAGATTTTTGTATCAGAAGCATTCTAGTTCCTTTTGTAGCCTGTGTAGTATTGGCAAATCACATTGGAGCAGTAATTGGTTAAATTCAGGTAAACAATGTGTGGGAAGGAAAATAAGAAAAACGCTTTGGCAAAAAAACTCGGAACCCATTGGAAATTTACAGATAGAGTAGGTCTAGATCATACTGCATAATTTACAAAGACCCGACAGTTCCCCCTAAGAGCATGCGTTTGGGACAGTTTGGTTTTGGTTTGATAAAGGTATTATTTTTTCATGCACACATAGTATGAAGTTTTTAGATCAAAACAGGGGGAAGAAGAGGATTTAACAGTTTTTACTGTTTTGGAATTTTTGTGAAGAGGGAGAGGCATCACTAAATCATACAAATATGCCTGGGTCGAAAACTCTAAAAAGTTTTTTTTTAAACAATGGGACAAGATTTTGATATCAGAAACGTTAAAATGATCAAAGACACCATCAAATTTGAATGAGCTATTCGCAGTATCACTGTACCCGGCGTGTTTACTTAGACTTGCATGGCTTAATCTTTGAAACAAGCATATGCTACCGGCAAAATCAACCAGGTAGCCCTGAGGACGGGTGTCGTTTGTAGTCCGAGTACTCCAGTATCAAAGAATCACCTTTGAGCGGTATTTGGATGCATTCAGGTAAACATTCTGTGTGGGAAAGAAAAGAAGTAGAGCACTTTGGCCAATGTGCTATCTCAGAACACATTGGCTATCGTCTGACAACACTTGTAATTCATTTATTAAAAAATGTATCGGCATTCATATGCAGACAACCAATCCTTGTCTCATAACTCAAACGTTATACTCACGTCTCAAGTTGCTAATCAGACTATGAACAATGACCAGCAGAAGTCTTGGTCTGAATGTTCGCTGGCTACACTAGAACCGTCAAAATGTTGGCTGCTGTCCCCTCTGTGCTAAATCACATCAGACCGATAGCCGATAGGTAAAGTGGGGTCCGATGTTAGCAAGCTACAGATAATGCCTGTCTAGTTGGTGCACTGGTGGATCACGGCGCCCAAACAATAGGCTGCAAAAATTTACTTTGGACACCACACACAAATACCAATTAACCATTGCTGCTTAGGAGGCAGACCTGTGAGACTTGGATTTATGTTAGACTCAGTGCAAACAGTGCAACAACATAGCCCATTGATGTGTTATAAATAGTTTTTGGACAACAATAGAGCTCAAAGGCACAGAGGAAGAAGATAATTGAGGCATGGGTACATACACAATTCTTAGTATCAGATCATTGTTGGTTGGGGTCTGCACATGGGATTTTTTAACTCTAAGAACAACACTTCAGTGTCTTGTATAATGCCTTCAAAGATGGAGATGTCTCCAAAGAAAACATTATATTTCTAAATAAGTTATGCAGTATAATGCAATTTTAAGTAATGAATACTATTGGCCGCAGCATCTATCTTTTTCCTTATCACCCTTTTGCTGACATTGCTCTTTTATAGGAACACTCACCCTCTTCATGTAGCGGTCTGATTTGTTGAGTGATGCTCCACATGCTCTCCCTCCTGCTCTGGTCTGGAGACCTGTACCAGGCCTCATCTTGAATAGATTTATTAGAGTCTGAATAAAGTAACTTATATAGTATACTGTACTTTTTACTGCTAAAAAAAAGAATGACTGTCAATTGACCTTTAGACCTTTAGAAAAAGAATATTTACGATTACAACATGACTACAGCCAGTAAAGTATATCACTCAACTGGAACTTTTGAAATAAAATAATACTTAGTCCCACTGGAGATCAGATGAGGTCGAGGTCAGCAGCGAAGATTTCTAGCAATGTTTCCACACTGGACGATCCCCACTGATGGCGGTCCGTCTGCAGCTGCAGGACCTGGAGCTCACCGCCAGTTGGACTGTTAAAAAGGGTTCAGATAATTAAAATGTATTTATTTATTAGCGGGCTGGCTGCTAGTTAGCCAGATGGGGGTGACAGTGGTGTAACAATTCAGACGGACTCCCAAGACAAGACGGTGCTCACCCAACTGGCCAATAGGAACGTAGCCCCGCAAACAAATTTTTTTGAGAGTATTATTTTTCACACTGATAGCAAACATTGTTATGCTTGAGAGTTAAAAAAAATATTTTGAGCGAGATTTTTTTCTCAGAAATAATTTTTAAAATTTCTAATTTATATTTAAACTTTTTTTAGTCTCAAACATTTTTTTTCTACTATTGGTATGAAAACGTTTTCTCTTAATTATTTTATCTCTCTTAAAAAATGCTTTTTTGCTATCAGTGTGATAACTTTTTTTTCCACGAATACTTTTTTTCTCAGATCACTCATTTTCACACAGGTAATATAGAAACAAATCTAGCTTCATAGTTACATAGCTACGTTAGCTTGCTACTGCTGCAGCTGTCTTTAGCTTTGGTTGATTACGTAGCATATTTTTTGCATATTATTCAAAGCTCAAGCTGATTTTGTTGGTTACTATTCACTGAGCATTGTCATAATCTCCATCATTAAAAATGGCTTGGCTTTCCCTCTTTCATTTGCGGTACTCTGTGTTAGAATATAAATAAAGTCACGTGACTGGAGGCAGAGGGCATTGCTGAGGGCAAGATTGGATGATGTAAAGTGATTTAATTTGATTTAACTGTAGTAATGATTGGCATATTACAATAATAATGCAGTAACCGGAGCAAAAAAAAAAATTAAAAAAAGAGAAAAATGTATTTAGGCTCTTTCACCAGAGGGGCAGCTAAGCCAATCAGGGCAAACGAGCAGTTGCCCGGGCAACAATAGCCCGTACCTGTGCACTCCCCTGGATAAGAACAACCAATCTTTGACTTTGGTCCAGTATTAAGCGTGAACGCTTTAGCCGCCAGCCTTAGACCATCCCAGTCTCATGGCAGTTCTTGAAATGGTCACGTTATGTAATCTATTGATTCGTGTACAGGTCACGTTATTGTCGTTATTTTTGTGTGGTGATTACAAGTTTTGAATTTATGTATTTTAATGGAAAGCCTATTTTTGGATCACAGAACGATTACGGTAGCGCGTAGTGTTGAAAAGCCGAAAATTAACAAAATACGAAAATAATAATATAAAACACAGGACTGCCACCCCTGAGAACGCGAGTGTTGCAGTCCCTTTCCACGTCATTCTCTTCGTAACCACAACCGTCCCGTTGTTGTCTGCGTGTCGTGCGTGTGACGGTTCCTTTCCCAGTTGTTTTTTCCCAACCACAACCGACCTGCTGTTGTGGCCGGGGTGTGGCGTTTCATTTCTCTATTGTTGCGTCCCTCAGAGCAGCATGGCAGTTTGTGAAATGGTCCCGTTGAAAAATTGTGTAAATCATGACATATACAGCACATAAATCAATAAATCGAAATAACGTGACCATTTCACAAACTGACGTGAGACTGGGTTGCATAGACCAGGCTGCAAAGTAACCCTATGGGACAAATGTGCATCACCAATTTGCTCCACTAAAAGGCTCAGACAACAATATGTAGGAGGACTACCATAGAGATAGACCCTTTTTTAACCTCTTTAAGACCTGTTTAACCAGGAAAAACTCTGTAGTCGCTTGCGCTAAACCCACCAGACTCCATTAAAAACCAACAGTACTTTAAGCGTGTATAGATCCAACATATTTTCACATGTAAGTGGTAAATTATGTGTTTTTTCAACCAAAACTAGTGTTATGATAGTTGAAAAAGTGAGAAGACGACCAAAATGGCTTTTCTTTTGTTTCTGTCAACTTTGAACGAAGTGTATTTGACGATTCTAAAATTACATTTTATGTACATGGAGTCTGGTGGCTTTGGTGAAAAAGAAGCTCACTCTTTAACACAAAGGTTGGCCTTCTTGGAAATCCTTTCCATAACGTTGTAAGACACTTTGAATATTAAAGGGACGCTATGCAGTTTTGACCATTTATTTGCTGTTTTCTCACTTTTTGCTCGCAGGTTTCTCTATAAAGCCCCTCCCACAGCTTCAGAATAGATATTTGGCACCTCCAATTTGTACTTGTGTCTGACTCCTTGCTTGGTCAGTCTGCCGTTTCCTCTATATTTGTTCCTTTGACAATGCTTTCCTATTTTTTTGCCTATTTTTTGCCTGCTCAGCCATGACGATAGCGTGAAAACCTCCATTACTACCTTGTTATCTGGTTTCTGAATGGGGCGTATGTGGGCAGTGCTGTGAAGCAATTTGTTACATCGCGATGGGGGAAGCGAGATGACCACCATTCAACTCGAAAAAAGTCAAAACCATTCCAATATCTCTGAAGCTGTTATGTTAAGGTAAATCAAGCTATTAAGTTATCTTAAACCTGAGCATTTCAGTGGCAAAAAGAAGCACTTGTGTCAAGGTAAATACATGCTGGACAAGTGTTCTATTCACTAACATTGTAGTTTGTTGCCGCTGCCAACTACAGCTGGACCAGATGATACTGGACCAATGTTCATAGTGGGGTAAGTCTAAATAATACTTTCTATTTACATTATCATATATAAGTTTGCACATACTGTACCTAAAACGGAGCATTGGGGCCACATCAAGGGGAAAAAAATCAAGGAGGAAGATTTTATTTATGTATTTATTTAGCATTTCGGGAATAAAGTCAAAATGGCAAGAATAACGTTGAAATACCATTTCGAGAATAATGTTGAAATGTGGAGATTAAAGTTGATATGACGAGAATAAATTCAACTCCTTTTTCACTTTAACACATTTGAGCGTCTGTCAGCCATGCCAGCTGCCATGCAGCCATCTTCATATGCGTTACATCCTTGGAATGCCGCACTTGCCTGAGCTCCAGTCCTGCGGGATCAAACAATTGGATCTATCGTCTCATTTTGTCTTGTGATATATCATATCCTCTGGGTATTGCGCATAGGTATAACCATCAATAAGGGCATCTGTCCATTACAAGCTATTTCAGTTTACAGGAATGCGGCGCCCTCTTCTAACTTTGTGTGGCTTCTCCTTCTGAACAGATGCAATTTTCAGCATAATCTCTTCAAAATCCAAATACTATCACAATACTGTGTTTATGCGATATGAAAGAGCAACAATTTCCTTGTTATTAAAACCGATTCTGAAGTATAATTTCACAAGTTTACATAGGCCTTCTCAAGGCCTTTTGGAGGCGACTAAAGTTAATAGCTTGGTCTATTCTCAAAAGTCCAACTGGATTCTTAAAATATCAAAGTTTTTTTACTTTATTCTCGTCATTTTTACTTTAATCTCAACGTTTCGACTTTATTCTCAAAACGCAAAAGAAAAAAACAAATTGTCCTCCTTAATTTTTTCCTTTGATGTGGCCCTAATGCCCCGGCGTACGTACCTGAATCAATCAAAGCTCAGTTTTCTACCTGCAGTGTAGGTATGAAAGTGCAATTATATTTTCAAAATGTGTGAGAAATCTCTACAGCTTATTACAGACACATTTTAGGATGTGTGAGAACTCTGGTTTATTACATTCATTATTTCAGATGTGTGGGAGGCTTTCACACCTTTCATGTTCCTTTTCTGAAGTACTGACAGATCAGATTGTTTTCACTCTTTTACCAAAGCGGCTGTAAGCCTCCTGATTTTTTTTCTTCTTCTGAACGAACCTCGGCCGTTAAAATCAACAAACAGCGTGAGACCAGCTGGGTGCCCCGCCCACATAGAAGCTAAAGACACACACGTGCATGCACATGCACGCACACAAACTCCTCATGCATATATTACACCTAATTCCATTGTTAAAGACATCAGTTCGAATTCAGAGCCATGACAGAATGGCATGCGTGTGTCTGTGCATTTGTGGGCGTGGGGGTGAAAGATAGATAGATAGATAATTAGATAGATAGATATTTATTGATCCAACAAAATGAGAAATTACAGCGTTACAGCAGCAAAATAAATAGCACACAGCACAGAATGTAAATATAAATGAAATACTAGGATACAATATACATACATACAATATACAGTACATGAAATAATAATAAGTTAAATACAAGAACAAATGTTTGAATATATACAAGGAATACCAAATTGTGCAACTGCTTAACTAGTAATGATAAATATGTGAATATACCTATTGTGTGTTTGTGGGGGAGGGGGGGAGTGCGGGACAGGGGTGGGTGGTTTAAAGTTTGTGAGTGTGTGTTTGTGTATGGGAGCGGGGGTAAGGGGGGTTGAAGTTTGTGTGGGTGTGTGGTTTTGTGTGGGAGCGTGGGGTGGGGGGGTTAAGGTTCGTATGTGTGTGTTTGTGGTTGTGTGTGGGAGTGGGGGTGTGGGGGCTATTGATTCCTTCGGTTGGATGTGTTAAAGTTGCAGCTCATGTATTTAAGAGATCACAGTAGAGAGGTCTTCACAGATCCAAAATGTTGGACCTTTTCCAAAATGCACCGGCGGAAAACCTGGTCAAAACCAATGTGCATACATTTTTTAATTTTTATTTTTTAAAGAGATGCCTGATCTGGCGACACTTGAGGATAGTTGCAGAATAGATAGTTACAGAAAAATGCAGTTGACCCAAACTGACACAAATTATTTTCTAACCAATTTAGCATTTGTGAATCAAATTCAAATAAGTACTATCAATTAGTAGTTACTAGAATATTTCCTCCTACAAAGGGAGACTTAAAGTCAAGTACAACTTTTTTAGAAGATTATAAGCATTGCTGTGTTTGAAAATGAAAACTGTGTATTGCTTGTGATTCTCATGATCAGGTATGCAGATAGATGAGCAGACATACATAATGTGTGCAACGTGCAAATCTGCATTGTAAACAGATGGTGGTAGAACATAAACAGAATCTATCCATTACATTAGTCTGTTCTTGCTCATATATTTTCATCATCTGTAAACACTTTTACACAGAACAGAACTGCAGTAGCTGGTCATTTCCCCAAATCGTGATTCATGGAAAATCTGACAAGATTGATGGAGGAAAAGGAAAAGATAATACATTGGACTTATCTCTGCCTGTCATCATCTGATCTGTTGGCTGCAGTGTAAACTCATTACTGTACATTCCTCTGCAAACACGTCAGTTAGACACAGTCCCGTTCCAACACACCACACAAACACAACTGTAAGACCTTGAAAGCAGCACATTTGAGAGTGAAACATTGATTTGTCATGAGATGAGATGATACAGCATTGATTTAAACCGTAAAACCGTTGAATGTGATTTGAGGTTGAAATTTTGAGAGGAACGTGTCACAACCCATTTTTTGGGGTGTCTGTGATTGACAGGTTCTCTGGATGTTATGCATTTTAGAAATGGTTTTCTAACTGACAGGCTAAATGTGTGTAATTGCAGAGATGAGTAACCAGTAAAAAAAAACTTTTTGAATTTTTTTGTATTTTCCATTCCTACAGCTCACAAGAAGGAGCCCTGCTTGCTTTATGTAGATTGTATCCTTGGTCACCACATATGATATTTGGACTGTTCAGTATATCTGTATTAGATAAGATGAAAGGCATACAAATTGAGTTTTAAAGTTGTACTCACTGAACCAATTTCTATACAGGATACCTTGAATACATCAAACCATGGCTTTTAATGAAATCCAGCAGACTTACACTGCCAGAATAGGCAGCAGAATTGCATTTCAGTATTTATTCAAATAGTTGTCTTTTTTTTTGCAGGGGAATTACTTATCACCTTCATGGCAGATGCAAACCAAGCTGACAGCACTGAAACCAACTGCTGTTTTCGTTCAAACTCTAAGAGGTGAAAAACAAACATCAGAGGTGTTTTCCTCTACACAGAGTGAGTAAAACCACATCCTCCATGCTGCACCATACTCAATTGTGCATGCATACTAGCTGTGCCTACGAGCGAGAAGAATGTGCTTTGTGTGTGTGATCTGTTTCTCTGGATAGATTGTGTTAACGCTCAGGCCGACCAAATCTTTTACCAGCAAAACCCAGAAAACCTCAGGTTGTATCACAAATGAGCTGCTGTGACATTGCTACACCATGCTTAACTGTGAGCAAAGAAACATCCAGCATAAATCCATGTGTGACCAGTGAAATTCTGTGCTGTGCATAATTGTTTTACCATACTGTGACACCAGGATCTCCTTAGGATGATGTTTGTTGTGGTGACAAACATGAATAGACAAACCTCGTCATGTAAAAGAACAGCCCGCTCCAACTTGGCTAAAGGGAGACTTGGCATACAGCCCGATCCGGTTGGGGAGAGTTCTAGCCTGTCCAAGGCTCCTCTCTTTACCTTG
>NC_048415.1:27756667-27767095 GCF_013103735.1 Etheostoma cragini
TGTAAAGTGTCTTGAGATAACTCTTGTTATGAATTGATACTATAAATAAAATTGAATTGAAATTGAATTGAATTGAACTTCCCCCACAAATGGTATTACAAAATGGGGCCACATATACAATGGACTAAGATAATATGAGTAATATGATGATAAGGCAGTGATATGTTAAAACCAGCACCACTGTGTGGAATCCTGGAATTATCTTTGATCAGGACATGTGTGATTCTCACATTAACAAATTTCAAGGACCGCCTTTTTTCATTACGTAATATTGCAAAAATCAGGCATATCCTGTCAAAAATGATGCAGAAAAACTAGTCCATGCACTTGTTACTTCTAGGTTGGATTACTGCAATTCTTTACTATCAGGCTGCTCAAAAAAGTCCATAAAGACTCAGCTGATCCAGAATACTGCAGCATTCCTGGTAAAATCCAGAATAGAATTTAAAATCCTTCTTCTCACCAACAAAAAAATAGTAAATAAATATGCTGTAGGAACGGCAAGACATAGTTAAATACATGCAAACACAAAATAATTGCCTCATTTGACCTGCTCACATGTACTTCGATGTATTTAGTTTTTGATCCATCTGCGAACATAAAAGCACATTAGCGATCGCTTTGTCAAAGCTGTCAAATGTTCTGTGGTTGTCTATCAGTATCACTTTCCAGACCTTTCTTCACAGTGCTTCAGAGGAGGGTCTGGCTAGGTCACACAGCCTTCTGGGATGGGAGAAAAATGTACCATGTTGCAGCCATGGTGCCGCTGCAAAATAGCCTCGGGAAGGAACTTGTTTTGGTGGAATATAGTTTTTTTTCAACAGAAAACCCAGATTGGACAGATAGTCTAGCCAGCTGTCTGGATTTACCCCGCAGAGATCTGGCCCCCAGTCCTCAGAAATCCACCCGAGGTTAGAGCGCCAACACATAGAAAGAGGAAGGTAATGGACATTCTGCAAGATTTCTGGCAGCACTGGAGAAATCCAGGAAGTAAAGCCAATGTGGAATGCCTTAAACGTCATCCTTTCTAATTTCCAGCAAGGGGCGAATCCACTTGTTGCAAAAAGATGCCTGTTTCTAGAGGGGCCCACTTCTCACTGGATTTGTTACCTCAGTAAAGATTTTGATAAAGAGTTAATGGTCTTAGTTGCTAGAGTTAAGTCTTCTTCAATACATTATGATGTTCATTTAGTAAATTATGATCCCATTTATTTTAAAATAGACAATATAATAGGGGATGCTTTAAGGGTATGGCTACGTACAGACCTGTCAATCAGAACAGAGGCTTAGCAAGGCTAACCATGACACTGTGCACATTAAAATAGCCATTAACTTTTTTTTTTGGGAGTTCATATTTTCATCTTGAGCTTTGACCCTCTCAATGTGTTTTCACTTCATAAAAGTTGGTTGGAACATTTTAGTCAAAAAATGTTTCCGCACGTCAAAAAATGTTTCCGCATTTCAACCAAGCTAGCTAGCTAGCATAAGCTGATTACCGATTTTCTGTACATGCAGATAATAGGTGCCATTAACCTTAGGTCCGCGTTCACCCACAAGTAAATCTCCACTGGATGAATCAAGCTTCAGAAGGGTGGAAAATTGGCAACTTTACCTCTTTAATGTTAAGCTAAGCTCAGCGCCATTGCAACCATCAACAACACTGGCTTGGCTGCGTCATCCTCCCCAGCTCCACCCTCTCATTAGAAACCGGCATGTCCAGTTAAAAAAAAAAAACAAGATAGAAGCTTCCATATTGCCCAGCTCGAGGCTTCAAAAAAGCAGTCAAGAAACCACCGGGTGAGTTTGTCAAATGATTAATTCCAATAATTATATGCTCAAGATCCAAGTTGTAATAAATTCGAATCCTTTAAAGGTGCCCTGCCACACGTATTTCATTACTTAGTGGTAATGTTTGGTAAAGTTCAACCATGAATTCTGTAAAAAATTTTGTGGAAAAAAGACCTTGGTTACCTTGTTTCAAGCCATTCTATTGTGGTATAGAAAGTGCAGGAAGACTCAGCTCCATTTGTGCCAGTTGCTTGACTCTGATTGGCTATCAGCATCCTTTACCCAGCGCAGCTGGGCGAGTTCATGAATAGTAATGAGCTCAGTCAACATGACATCAGACTGACCAGCTGTTTTAATTGGTCTGATTTCTATTATTTCTTTTCAGTGGCTAGAGTTGACAGAGGAGGCAGCAGTTCATTATCACATTCCCCACATATCACAAAAACAAATGGACCTGACATATTTCAAAAAATGCAAGTGAAAACGGTTTTGTGTGGCAGGGCACCTTTAAACTTAAATCCTACCCACAACCTATCGCCTTTCAGAAGTTTTCATGTCTAGAAAAACAAGAACCCCAAAAGATACACGCACATTAATCCCTCTGTCTTTGCTCAGCACCATCTGTTTGGACTTCCAATGTTGCAGTGTTGAGTAGGTTCTTACCTGCTGCTGCTCAGAGTTCTTCAGGATAGTCTGGCTAAGATTTGGTTGAACTGAGTCAAAGCATCTTTACACTTGCTGAGGAAAACAACGGGCAGGCCTCACATACGTAAAGAGATGATGATGCGTTCCCTATGAAGTTCAAATCTTATAATGAGTTGCTTTTAGAGTGTTTTTGTGGCTTGTCGTCTTTGTGTGTGTAGACTGCATGTACAAACATGCAATGAAAACCACTTGACTATATGGCCACAGGTGTTTCTTATCCGTTAGACACATGAACCCTCGGTGTGCATCTGCTGTATATGAAGCAATTGTGTATATAAACAAGCAAGTTCAAAGCTTGTGGTCGCATGAAAGTCTGAAACATTTAGATGTTAGAGGGAAAGCATCTGTCCAAAGCTAAAAACCTTTAACCAACAGAAAAAGTTGACAAGAGTGGGGATGACAGAATGTGTGTAAGGGACAGAGAATACATGAGGCATGCACATGCCAGTGCTTGAGTTTAAAAAACATTTTTGGAACGATTTAGAGAGAAAAAAACATGATCAGGACACTATTCCTACTTTTGACTAAGGTCTTTACTTTTCAACACAAAATGTTCTGGTCTGTGCCCTGAAGGCCACACCATTCAGGCCATTGTGGGACAAAGAAAATCTCCTCCGATGCAAAAACTAAAGAATATCCCTAATCTTTTTAAAATAAATTTTTTTAAATTTTGACTGTTGACAACGATAAGTGTTGCATTCCGTTAATGCGTTATCAATTGAAACAGACCCAATGCATCATACAGACATCACACGACGGGTCAGTATACAGTAGCCAGGATGTTTTAATGTTGTGATAAAGTTGCTGCTTTCCAGTAGCGATGACAAGGGTTTCTATGGGAAAATAGGACAAAGGCCCACCATGATGCGTTGACGTTTCAATGTCATGGTGGGCGGGCTAACATGGTAAATTTTGTGATTGGGTTTTTTGACGCATTTCATATGTGTTGCTACATATAGACGCCATCAATTTGTGATGTGTATGTGAGCAATAACGTATAACAAGGTTTTGGGGGTTTGAAAGATTATGAAGGCTGGGTTTGGCGTGAGAACTACGAATCAGAAACAAGCACCTTCTATATGCATATGCCGCAAGGGTCTGCAAGGTTGTGCGTTATGTACATGTCGTCATCTGCCCTTTTTCACCAATGGCGTGTAGCACAAAGTTTATGACTGTGCATACTGTTGCTCAGGACGTAGAGCGGTCATAGACAATAGGTTGGTCGTTGGTTTGATCCCTGGCCCTGCAGTCCCATGTCAAAATGTCCTTGGGCAAGACGCTGAACCCTGGACTCAAACACAGTGTACGAATGTAGGTGAATGGTGACTGGTTACTGAGATGTGTAAAAGCGCTTTGAGTAGAGTAAAAACGCTGTGTAAATACAGTCCATTTACAGTAATATTAAATTTATACTGCCATGTGTGGACATTGTGCTTCTTCTGACACCCATCTAGATAGCCCACTTATTTTCAACTGCCAACTTCCCTGGAGGGGAATGACACATAGTGAGGTCTACAATATCCATGCTACCCTGATCCCAGCCACTTTGAGTTGGCGCCTTGACCAACCAGTAAGAATCAACAGTGACTTGACAAGGACATTATCCTTCACAGGATTTCTACCCACAAACGTTACCAGTATTTGAACCCTGGTGGTGCTTACCCCCATGCACCACCCTTTTAGCTTTTCATTCAGTTATGTCCTCTGTTTCTCAAAGAACTGTCCACAACTCCCAAATGTAAGCTTTAAAAGACGCTCTGCAATGGTAAACATCTATTTACTGACGCTTGTTAGAGAGTTTCAAAGAGTGTGCAAAGTTAATGGTAGGTACAGTACAAACTATAAGACCACTTGTCTACTGCCTTTGCTGCAAGTTTGAGCAAGGGCGAAAGGAGAGTGAGATGGTAGCAAGTGATGGAACAAGGTCAAAAGGAGTGGAGGAACAAATAGATGGGATGAGGGTTTGCTAGGGGATTGTTAGTGGCACCAGTGAGGTTGAGGACATCTGCTTTGTATTAAAGAGTGCACTGGGCCTCTCACATGATGAAACCCAGCCTGGTGCTCAACAGCACAATGAGATACTGCTATTGGTCTCTCCTCCTCCTCCTCCCCTACAAGCCAATCGGGAGCCAGCAAACCCTGAGGAGACGTTAAACCAACCCCGCAGCCCGTCCTCCTCCAGTCTTCCATACTTCGGTACCTTTCTCCTGCAATTATGCTGCATTCACTTAACATGGGAATTGCTGCACGTCTTTATTTAATCAGGTAAGGATGCTGTGACACATCATAACACACACCTTTGACACATATTCAACACATAATAGATTTAGCATAACAATTTGTAAAATGTCCACCACAAGAACTCAATTCAAGATTTTTTGTCCATGCCGTTTTAAGTGGATATGTCCAGTTAATGGATAACAGGTGCTTATTTTGGTAAGAGAGGAATACTTACCTACACCAACTATTTACCAGGTATTTGAAGTTGTAGATAATCAAACATGCAAGGTTTACTGCATGAAAGCCTACATGAGCAGCACTTTCTAGTATAAATCCTTGAACAGTATCCTACAATTTCCTCATAGGACTTGAATGCAACATTAGCTGGCCAACAGCTGTGTGGGTTTCCCCCTCTATTGCCTTGACAACCAGAATCCCTCACAATAACAAACTGACTAACATTTTTTCTTCCTTGTTTTCCCTCTGCTGGATCTTACCTCACTCTCTCTACTTCTTGCACTTTTTTTGCAATTTACGATTCAGGGTTCTTAGGTTGGCTGGGAATACTAAGTTACAAACTGTAAAATAATAACAGTTTGCCAGCAACCCTTTCAAAGCTAATTAATCAACAAATAAGTCAATTAATTAATTATGTATTAATAACCACACAGCATTGAAGGTAATGTCAATACTGCAGTGTCAGCAACAGAGTCTCGCATTGTCTCCACACACACACACACACACACACACAGCGCTGTGGAGTAAGTAAATAAAGAAAAAGGGTCTTTTGAATGGCAAGTTCAATTTCAAAGCCCTTCCAGATGGTTCTCTCCCCAAGACTAACGTCATTTGCATGTAATGTCTATTTGAATTAAGTAACCACTGGAGTATGTTGAGTCTCAAAAGCCACTTGAGCATTGAAAACTTGAACAATATTCTTGTGAAAGTACATTCAGAGCAGATAAAAAGTGTGTGATTATTTGCAATTAATTGCGGGTTAACTTTAGAACTCCTGACATTCATCTCAATTAAATAATTTAATCAATTGACAGCCCTACTAAATATATATATAGATATTTATAAAAGTGCGGTACTCATAGAATCCTAAAAACTACCACACACTAAATGAGTTTTAGACTAAAAAAACTTTGAAAAGACTACAGTCTGACACTATCTCACAGCTAAAGACTATCATCTCACATCTAACGTTATAATATGTAAAGAACTGGGGATGTTGCAGGGTCCCAAATTGAAAGACTACAACTTGATTCATTTTGAAAAATGCAACCAAGCTAGCTAGCTACTGCTACAGTTAGCTGGTAAGTTAGGGGAAGGTTTGTCTATTCTCCGTTCTGCCAAATTTGCAGATGATTGTTTCCAGTACAATTTAAAGTAGCTCCAGTTCATTGAGTAATCAGAGTCTTTCTCCGCCCATTATACCGTAAATCGTGCACATTTAAAAGCACAATTGAATGGGCGATGTTAAAGATATCTTCCTTGATGAGTGTTATATCAGCATTAGGGGTGGGGAAATGTATGTACGCTGTAGCAAAGCATTAAGTACTTGCTATTGAATGGCTGAGTGCAAACTGCGATATTCCCACTGCTGATTTTTTAACAACTGCTGGAATGGAATGTGAACGCTGAGTCGGAGATTCACTGTCATCTTTGATTTCTTCCAGTTACTGTAATATTTCATGGCTGCTTAATCTGTAATCTTAATAATTGAACTTAAAAAGTGTGATCCTTGTGGCAAAAATCCTTTCAGCTCGTCCCGTTGGCCTGTCTTTGTCTTGCTGCCATTTCACCAGGAGGCATTTGCAAGGAAACCCGCTTGCGGTTGTTGTACCGCAAAATAGAGGCGCGCTGTCACAGGACGTTTTTGTACATACCATGGAATACATAATTAGGCGCACTTTCTCCTTACCCTCCCATCTCTTTATGGGAAACTCCCACTTTCCACTTCCCCCTCCCATGAATGCATATGTATGACATGGAAAAGTTCAATTTGCCATTTTTAGCTCCAGCGACAGGCAGTCGGCGCTTTTACCTCGGTGCGGCCTGTTTGTAAATACCTCGCCATGCTTTTACGTGCACTTTGCGAAACAAATACGCCTTAAGTGTGCGCAAATGCATTGGTACATCTGGCCCCCAGGATTCATTTTGATATTGGAAATTGGTCTGCGAGAGTGAAATTGCTTGAAAAGTAATTTGGTTAAGGTTAGCACTAAGGTGTTAGGGCTTGCTAAATATTTCCAAGTGGTGCAGCAAAGGAGATGTCAGGAGGGTGTTCAGTGGCTTCCTGATTGTTAGGAGAATGTTTAGGAGTTAAAGTCGACTTCCATTGTGATGCTAGGAGGCCACCTAGTATTTTTAAGAGTTTTGGAGGTGGCTAAGGGTAATGTGGGCATTTAGCCGAATATGTGACAAGTTGGTTGATGTGGTGTTCTTGGTGGTGGCCATAAAAGCAATTAAAGTGAATAGAGTGTCTGCTGTAGTAATTTATGGGGGGCTTTTTTGGGCGTAATCATTTGCAGTCATAGGTAGTAGTAGTAGTAGTATGTAATAGTGGCAGGATTAATACTGTATTAGTGTCTGTAGTTGATTTGGGTAAGATGAACAGCATTGACAATAGACACTATTGCTCAACTGTTATTAGCTGCACTGCACTACCACGCAAAAGAGGTCTATAATGACACACTCATGCACAAAAATGTTCAGTGTTTTTTACAGTGCACCGTGCAAATCTTTATGTTGTGATTTGCTGATTTCTTATGTTACTAATTCTCGTTTTCGGCTTCCTTGTTCCCAGTTTGGTATAGCCGGTTCTATTTTACTGCAGTCTTTGTCAGTGCTAATTATATGATAACTATAAGTGTTAGAGTATAAGTGCGGCGTGCCTGTATTTATACAGTATACGCGAACTTGAATGAAATACCAGGATTGCAGCAATGCTTATTCATGTTTTAGGTCTTCTACTATTGATAATTTTTACACTACATGGTGTGCGATGGAAAGGAGTCGATCTCTGAATGCGAAAATAACAAATTATCTGTGCATTTATATGGAACTAAGATTTAGGATCTTTCCATCTTTGCTCTCCTCTGTGTTACGTTGCATTTGGAGATTGACTCTTTTTGACTGGCAAGAGGGCGCGACCGGAAAACCAACAGCTGTTGTTCAAAACCTTTCTTTTTAGAAACACACAATGTTCTCAATACTGAGTTCATGCGTAGAGCCCCTGGCGATACTTAGAGCAAAGTCTCATGTGTCGTGCCTTCTTAGTGTTTTAAAAATAGTGATTTTGATGCTTTCATAGTAGTGCCCCTAACACTCCCATTTAAAAGGTCATTTGATCGAAAACGAAAATATTTGTGAATCTTAAAAGTGAAAGCTTCCGTCCTACATATGCTTTTAAACGTAGGTTTTACCGGGGTACGTTCACAAAAAGACCCTAGGTTGCTTTTTGGCGAGAGTTATGCTTTAAGACTAAATGATCATTTCATTAGCTCAGTTTTCGTTATCTCTATTACTTTCCCACACTTGCCTATGTCGCCTGGCTCTGTCCATCTCTTGCTCTCCTCGTGTGCTGTGTTACATCATTTCTGCTCTCAGTCTGACGCTCACAGTTAGGTCAGTGCAATCGCAATTTTATCAACACACACACTCACAGACTCACACACATACGCATACACAGCTGGGCCTTAGCTCATTCTCCCTAGTCAACGACATTGGGTCACTCCCTCTGTGTGTGTGTGTTTGTGTGTGTGTAATACTCCCTATGTGGTCAAAGCAGTGTGATTTAGTGCAGTAATATATGTATTTCCCCTCAGTGACAGCTTCTTGACAGAATTCTGAGAAGGCAGCAGTTGACCAAACCTCAGGATTGTAGACAAAGCCAGCTGTCCATCCATTCACAGCTTTTTCAACACTTCCACCAAAGGAATGCTTGAATTTAATGAAAAAGTGCCAGGCATGAAAAATTTAAGATTTTATTTATGCTCCATCTGCTTTTAATGAAATGGTCACTCTTGTAAACATACCAGGGTGTGAAGCAAACACTTGGAATGGAGTCATATGGTACTGTAGTCAAAGAGCACTGAATAGAACCAACTGACTATTGCCAATAGGGATTGGACAGTAGGTATTTGGCTGATGGCAAGCGTTTTTTTTAAAGCTACATTGCAATCCAATGTTTTCCGTAAACACTGGAAAGCAGGAAAGGGCTTTATTTTTTTTTGTTTTTCTTGGCCAGGTCATGGGGGACTGAAGGGGGAGAAATGTGGCCATCATAGTAGCCAGTTTTTGGATCAGGTTCATGCCTTTGCTATTCTATGAAATGTAAATTTGGTGGCTCATGGGTGCCAGAGACGATCTCCAGCCATTCTTACCATCTGTTGGACACATGATCAAGTGTCTTGTAGACCTTTTTTCAGCTCCACTATCTTCAAATGTTGGGTCTTTTTTGGCCAGAGCAGCTTGTATCTCAGAATGAAATTAATGTGTGATGTGCAGGGCCTGTAATTAGCACCAGACCACCTGCCATTTCCAGGTGAATTTTGCAATTGGCGGGTAACACTGTCAATTGAGAATTGAGTGATTCAGACTTTTTTACTCGGTAAATAGGGTATGCAGTTGCTTAGGGGCCAGCATCACTGGAAGACACTATTTGACAGTCAGGCTCCTCTATCGCATTTTCATTACTCACGACAATCCCAGCAGTCCCACGTGGTCAGCCACTGGCCATCGGGAGTGAGAACGGGTCAAATTCATTTCGTTGTGTCTGATATGAAGACGAGACGTGAGTGACTTGAACATCTCACATTAACCAACACAACTTACAGCGAAAGACGTCCTGCCAACCTGAACACATTTTAACATCAATGGACGCTGTAACGTTTTTTCCCTATTTACCCACTGAAAGTTGCTGTTGTTTCAATCCTGTCACCGCGCTGCAGTGGGCCGGGCGGCTGCTCTGGTCCCCCCCGTGACCGCTGCGCACGCACACACACATAAACACACAAAATCACACATGTTGCATGTAGAAAAAACCGCAGATGAGATGTACAGGATGACCTAAATTGAGGACAGCTACACTATTGTAGGTGCAATGATAACTAATTACCAGGATAGGAAATTATGCCTTAATGCTGGATAATCAAGGCGGGCCCATCTACTACAGCCCGTGATGATGGCACAATGTCCTGGAGTAGGGTACCATGAATAGGACAGTATGTAGTTGTCATAGAGAAACAGCAATTCCTGTTTTTCAACTTTATGAGGCAAAAAAATGGCTAGTAAAGTCAGGCCCTGCTCATGTGTCATGTTGCTTCAGGTAACAATTAAACATAAAAATGTAAAGGCTTGAAAGACACCAAAACAATCATAGCTGGTCATACATGGTCAAACATGTTCTTACCAGTGTTTCGTCATGTGTACTTTGTCTATTGCCATCCCGCCATTGGTCCCAATTGGATAGTAAAAACAGATGTACATATAATCTTTGTAAAATATTATTTGTAAATCTATACAATCATTCACCAAAAGAACCAAGCAGGCCTGCCTTGTTGCACAATCTAAACTTGTTATTTTCAGCATGTGGCTTGGTTTATCGAGGTTTGTAGTTGAAACGGCAGTCTATACATACAGTGGGTACGGAAAGTATTCAGACCCCTTTAAATTTTTCACTCTTTGTTTCATTGCAGCCTTTTTCCA
>NC_048415.1:27767195-27832560 GCF_013103735.1 Etheostoma cragini
GATTTTTGGAAAATGGCTGCAATGAAACAAAGAGTGAAAAATTTAATGGGGTCTGAATACTTTCCGTACCCACTGTATTCCAAACATACAGGTATACATATTGAGAATTCCAAACAAATGATTTGCCATTCTTGTTTCATACCATCACCTGTCCATTCTTTGACATACTAGGACATTCTGCAAACAAAACAGGGACCAGCAATTCTGTGAAACAAGAAGTTCTGTCTATTTGTATTTGTCAACGGGTGTGTATTTGTGTATTGTACGTGTGTATGTGGAGTATGCTACAACCCAGCTGCATCTGACCACAATGGTAGGCCACACCTGCCACAGCGCTGTGACAAGCCTGTTGCCCTTGCATCCAAGTAACTGCGGTTTGGTAATGGGGACATGAACCTCTGCAGTGTTGCAATAGGTGGTGGATAGTTGGCACACATCTGAAGCAGAAATCTGCAGATAAAGATACTGTGATACACATAAACATGGGCAGCTGTTGTTTATTACTAGGAGGTGAAGTAAGAATTCACTTTCCCACGAAAGATAAAGACATTGAAAAAAACTTGTGTGAAAAACATGGAAAATCTAAATCAAATGTTTCTTATAAATCTCTGAAAGGTGACATCTGAGTGATCTTGAATGAGGGTTAAAGCAAAAGCACAATTTAAATTAATGAAGTTAATTAACTTAGGTTTGGGAGCAAAGCCAGACAAACCTACCTAAGCACATGCACCGTGCTGAGCAGCCAGCCTCATGTATCTCTGATTGCTTGACCCACCCTCCCTTTCCCTCCCTTTCGTCCCTTCCCGTTCATCCAGGTGCACACCTCTCTCATGTCTCATCTAGGTAACGTTCGGGGGGTCTATAAACCGTTCGTGCAAAAACGGAACCCCCCTCCCCTCTGAGTCTCGTCCATCCGGCCATCACACATCCTCCCAGACCAGCCATCAGACAACAGCCACAGCTATTGATCTATCTGCACATTCATAATGTTCATTAAATCTTTAATTGACACATTGTTGTGGCGTGGTCCTTGCTAGTGAACAGTGAATGCACATACTTTCATATACATTTTTTAGATATACTGATTGAAGTCAGCATGTACATGTGAGAATGTGTGTACAGTAGCAAAACATTTTAATCAGTTGTGGTATAATCTTGCCTTCATCACATCTAAGACGACTTCTGCACACACACACACACACACACACACACAGTCATGTCTGGCTATCTTTGTGGGGACCAGTCATTGACATAATGCATTCCCTAGCCCCTTACCCTAACCTTAACCATTAAACCTAAATGCCTAACCTTATCCCTTACCCTTACCCTAACCATAACCTAACTCTAACCCTACTCCTAAAACCAAGTCTTATTCCTCAAAAAGCCCTTTAACGTTATGGGGACCAGCATTTTGTCCCCACAAAGCTGTCAGGTCCCCATAAGTATAATGTGTTCACAGTTTTTGGTCCCCACAAATGTAGCTAAACCTGGACCACACATACACACACATCTTTGGTGTCTGTGTATGTTTGTGACGGCAAGTTAACGCCACTATGTGTCCCTATGAGATTTTTGACTGAGTGACTAGAGAAAATGACTGCAGTGCTTAGTGTTAAGTTGTTCTGATTTAGAATCCACCGTCACACAGAAGTTAGTCCCTATCGTAGAAAAATGCACTTGACTTCCTATCAGAAGTGCTGATTCATCTTACACATTTGACATAGTATTTCTGTTTAACACCCTGCTCAGTAGACTGTCAGAAGGAAACCTGGGCCTGGTTTCAGAAGCACGCTGACATGATTTGACGTAAATGCATAACCACAAAAAACTGTTAATTTAAGGGCTTAAGGACCACACACACACAGCTTTTTGCCTGTTATCTTATTTTCACCAGAGCAGCGTAGTGTACATCTCTGAAACATGCAATTCATTTGTAAATGCATGTGGATGCCCATATACAAATATTACATGAAATAAACAATACAATGCAATATATAATCATATTATTAGGTGAGTTGTTCCTCTGTGGGGTCACAGTCAGACCTTCAGACAGCCTGATAATGGAAATTATTTGGAGGAATTTGGAGCTGATCAGTCAATTTGCTCCATTCCTATAATCTCAATATTGACAAGTATGGAAACACTAGTAGAGGAATTTCCTCATCCAAATAAAACTGTGTGCTTTTAAAACGTTGTGAACATAATGAGAGAGAAAGTGCTTGGTGAGGTAGTGAGCCATGTCAAAACAGCATAGTACTTTTCTCTAAGTGTGTCCTCTACACCTGATTGATAATACTTGAACCATGTCTGGCACCTACAAAAGTTTGCAGACATGTTTAAGGACACACGCTCATGATCGGGAGCTAGCTAACAATACGGAAATGTATGCACACCAATCCATATAATAACTTACCAAGGCGACTGGTCACATGACTCCAGCTACAGCTCCGTGAGAGAGCCGAATTAGCAGCACTTGGTAGTTGAGATAGTGTAGGTTACCCTTAATTTGAATTTCAAAACTTTGTTTTGGCCTTGTTCCATATATTGGCTGGCATTATAAGCAATAATCACTGTTGGACAGAAAAGTATAAATGTCAAGAGTACTGGGGGAGTCAGTAGTCATGGAAAAACTCATCTAATCCTAACAGAGGCTCAAAAACAAATGTTGCACAAAATGGTTCTAATGCACTCACAGTGTGAAGACTTTTAACAACTAATCAGCAACATGTGAAGCGCTTTTTTAAACCTCATTGTTTTAAAATCCGTCTTTCCACTGACCCAAAGGTGCAAGAATGCAACTATAACCCAAAATGCTCAAGCATGAAAATTGATTAATATGCTGCTCTTCATAAAATCTGCCTGAGAGTTCAGAGAGAGACTGAACAGCTAAACAAGATCAGGGGTCAGATGCAAAAAAAACAAAAAATGTTTGTCACACAACTATGCATACACACAAAGACAATAATGTGAATGCATTGCATTTGTCAGATTCATAAAGCTGCATGTACACCTGGATCTGTTTTATGAATCTCCATAATTGTGGAGCCGGGGGCAGATGCACAAGCCATATTTCCACTCTTTCATTTAATAGGTGTAGAAACCCCCCTAAACATCTGTTTGCTTTTCTATGCTCGAGAAGAACAGTGAACAAGAGGTGCGATTTCACTGATTATGTTGCAACGACAAGTTTCTTTAACAGCACCAGAACAGCTGGTGCTGGGGCTGGTTCCATACAACGCTCTTCACAAGTAAAAGAAATGATCAATTCAGTATTTTCATTTAATTTGTGTGTTTTATTTCAATTTTATAGCATTTAAAAAAAACAACCAGAAAGGGGGTGATTAAAACATCAGGAAAAGCATGTAAAAAAACAACAACCTCAGTGTTGAAAAAACCCCGCTTTCATTTAAAATAAACAAAACGTGGCACGGTCGCCCGGATCAGAAGATGACTCAGGTGCTCTGAAGGAAGTAAATGTCCTGATTAAACTATATATTGAGAGCTTCACAAAGCAACAAAATCAGTGAAAAAACACATTTGTGACTTGGAAGATTTATCCTGGCTGCACTGACAAATTTACAATTTTTTTCCATAAGAAAAACTCTTTTTTGTGTATTCTATGGCTGGGTGCAACATTTTTCACATGCAACAAAGCATGTGCAGGTGAGTGGTCAAGGCATCCTACAATAGTTTGTAAATGTTAGAAAAGAAGTTATGCACACTTGCAGTGCACACGCAGTGCAGACCCTGTTTAGGCATTACAACTACTAGGCTGTGTTTAGGAAACAAATTGAGGTTTGGGTTAAAATAAAGTAACTGATGTTACTGTAAAATGTAAATGTAACTTACATACAGTACATTAGTGAATGACATTAGCTTACAAAGGGTAATGGACTAATGAAAGCATGACTCGTTCTCAGGTAAGTCCAAACTGTTTATTTGAAAATGTATCAAAAAACACAGGTGAAAGTGCCCAAAACTCAGAAGTAGACATCCAAACCAGACTACAAAGCCATGTCGGAAAACTCACTAGAAGCACACGGGGAAAACCGGCTAAAACGCTGCCACGGGCGATACAAGACAAACTGGCACACGACTGAGAAAAGGGGCAGGTGGAGACAGTTGGACATAGGTCCAGCACATTAGGGGAGGAGCAGTAATCAAACATGGCGAGAAAGCAGATAAAGACAAGGAAGTGAAGGGACCTGAAACCATAGACAGTTAAAGAAATGGTCCAACAGATCCAGTTGCTCTGGACAGAGACCAGTGAAGTCTATTAGAACCTCTTTTCCGGTGATGACTAGGCATTACTGTGCAGCCTCCAGCTGAGCTTGAAGACGTACATGTGACGTGGGCAACGTGTCTGAAAGTTGTAAGTCTTCTGGTAGCTATATCCAAGAGAAATCTCAATCATTCCCAATCAGCAGAGATGGAGAGCGTATGTCTAAGGAGATAACATAGGCACAGGCCAATTACAGCTAACTAACATGATAGTTAATGTTAGTAATTAAACCTAAACAGCTAATGTAAGTCCAAACTGTTTGCATGCTTTTCCTGACTTTACGGTGATATGCGACTGTAAGTCGTGTGCTTATGACACAATCGTTAGCCTATTTTTACAAAACCTTCTGCTACAGAGCTGTAACGTGACATACAAGGTAATAGAGCCTTTTATACATTGTTGTGTTTCTTTAGAAATAAACAATGGACAAATAGAGTATTTAAACGCTTCAGATGTAGAGTTATTTGCTATCAAAGTGGCGCCAAAATGAATGGCAGTCAATGGGATGCTAACTGCAGGTGATGACCTCGTAGCATTAAAATGGCGCCATTGGAGCTAAACTTAGAGAGGAGAGGCTTACCCCCTTGCCTAATACAAAACAAGACTGTTGCTTTGTCCCAATTCATGTGCTGCAGCCTTCAGAGGCATAGATAGTTTGGGTCTCACCGGCGCGATGAAGGCTGTCACATTGAATTAAATTTCAAAGGCACTTTCAAATGGGGTCCACAAATCGGCCTCTTCGCATTCAAGCAAAAGCACAGGCAAACACAAATGGCCAGCGACCAATATTTCTATTTTTTCAATTTGATTCTGCTATTTAAACTATATGAACTTAACTGTGTGGCTGTTGAATATAGGCAGCGTTATGGAGCACATTTTTAATGTGCCATACATATTCATATTTGCTTTGGATAATAGGAGCTACATAAACTGGCCTGACGCCAGCTAGCTCTGTGGGGGTGATGTTAGCTCTGTGGGGTTAACGTCAGCTAGCTTTGCGGGGGTAACTATATATCTGGCCCCGGCCAGTCATTCTCAAAGAGCCCTGCTGTGAGCTGACAGGAGCTCTCATAATGTACATGAGGGTTTTACATTTATTCTCCTTTCTCCTTAAGACAGTTGGCCAAATGGTTAGTAAAAAGAACAACTTCTGGCTCCATTTTGGTGCTGTAGTTATTGTTTTGATCACTTTTCAAATACAGCTGTCTGTTGCTAGGCTACAGGAGCGGCACATTGATTCAAACAGGAAATGCTCTGCACACCTCCTCCTATATCACCAACCTGCTCCAGCAGCACGCTCATTCCTGCAACCTCCTGTCTCCACCACTCAGGACCAAGTGCCGGACCTGCGGTGACAGAGCCATTCTAGAGCTGCCCCCCTTCTGAAACTCTCTCCCCAAACACATCTGTGACTGCACCAATCGGTCCATGTCTAAATCACATGTCAAAACTCATCTTTTTGGAGCTGCTAGTGTGTGTTTTACTTCGTGTATTTCTTTGTAAAAACCCTTAAAAGTGTCTTGAATGAGTGAATAAAATTAATTTAAAACAAATATAACTGGACGTGGCAAGACATACGAAAATAATCCTGAAACAAAAACATGACTGTCGGTACATGATCCGTGCTCTCCACTGGAAAGCTAACGTTAGTTTAGCTAACAGCTTATTTGGCTAATCACTGGCTGAGACAGCATGTAAAATACCCTCAAAACTGAAAATTACCTTTAATAATAAAGTGTATTTTTTTATAAACAGCTGTTATGTTGTGCTCATTTATTAAAAATGAAATTACACTCACTCAATACTTTATTTTTTATTATTACTGTAACGTCTTCATGTGGCCTGCTTTTCCCACTGTTTAGTGTGAGTAACGTTATTTTAGACTGAATCAAGCTGTCAGCTAGCAGTTAGCTGAAATAGCTGTTAAATAAACTAGCGTCAGCTTCCCGGTGGATGCTAACCGTTCTCTTAGCTAATACGTCGGTACAGTTTCTGTGCTGCCTGCACAGATCCTTATACGGCACAGTCTGTCATAGCCTCCACCGGAAAGCTAACGTTAGTTTAGCAACAGCTAAACGTTAGCTTCCCGGTAGAGGCTAATGGCAAACCGCTACTGTGGAACAGATTGTGAAGTGTTTTAAATCCTCACACATCGTGATTATCATCTGCGCGTGCGCAGCGCGGAACGTGTACCGACAACGACCTTAAGAGCAGGAGCTGGACATGACAATTAAGTACTTAAAGTTATAAAACATACTTTCTGTTGTCCCCATTGGGAATTCTAAGTAATGACAAAAAACAATATTGGTGCGTCCACATGAAACAAGTCTTCTGTGACCGTGGGACTTTATAGAAGATGTCATTATCTTCAGTCCAATTTCTGCCTGGGGAAAGTCACCAGGCGACACAATCTTCTGAACATAGTCCTACTGAGAAAAACAGAGAGTTTTGTGGGGCTGAAAGCCTTAATTAGCTTTGTAGCAGCTCATTTGGCAATGCCTTGAATGTAGCGGATGATTATTAATATCAAAACATTACGCAGTAAACTTTAGGTTACTTAAGGTGCGACTTTTACTTTTGCACGGGACATGGACAGCAGACTGCTGGGATTTGACTGTGGTTTTATTGTGTAGGAAACACACTTTGCCTTTTTTCACTGTATAACATGTTCCACGCAGAGCCTGGAACTTTCCCCACCTCCCACCTCCTGCTACTCCAACAGGTGCCATATAAAGCCTTGTGGAACATACCAAAGAGTACTCCCCTCCCACCCCACCAGCCCCCACACACACACACACAGGGAGCTGGACACAAAAGCTATTTTATTAAGTGTCATTACCTCTGCACACTCCTGCAGACACGCCATGGCCTCCTGCCTGTGATGGAGCTTAGAAGGCGTCAGGGGTTGTTGCTAGAAGAGCTGGCAAGCCTCCAGGTGTAAAGTTTTTAATGGAGTATTCTGCCACAAGGTTGTGAACAGAGGGCATCACACACTTATGTTTTGATTCAATTGTCGAACATATTTAAAGAGAACTTTTTCAAATGTAGCAAAAAAAGAAATGCAAACAAGGTGCGTTTCGATCAACTGGTTTAACCCTTTAGATTCAACGCTTTAGGCTATGCATGGTTGTAATGTGCCAGAAAACAGAGTAAACAAGTCAGCTTGTACCATTTAATCCAAATGGGTTAGATGGCACAAGAGAAAAATGGAGAGGGGTCTGCAGTAATGTGGTCCAATTGGGCAAATTTTACTTGTTCTCCCATGTCCGCAAGTATTGGTCATTTTTCATGGTCTTTTTTCATCGCCAGAAAGGCAAAGTCACGTTATATGTGATCTGGAAAGACGCGGACAGCGGGAACAGGTGATGGTTCATGTGAGTTAAATGTTCGCTACGTCAGTTTATTTAGCAAAGGCCTTTCCACATCACGTTTTAATTCTTTTTCAACAAAAGTCAGAAACCACTTCAATGTTTTTGCACAATTCAGGACATTTTATCAAATTTAGTCGTTTCCATTCAGCTTTTCTAATGCAATACTCAAGCCTAAAAATTTGTGAATGGAAACACAGCTACTTTCAAAGTACATCTTTACACACCATGGGAAAAGAGTACCAAAATGTGTAGATATCTACATGAGCATAATAAACATCCTATAAAATTGCACAATAAATATTTCAAGAGGGATATTTAGATAGTAGGTCCCTTAAAGTATAGGTCTGATAACATTAAATACTTATCTTGTCAACAAATCCCACATGCAGACCCAAACCAACTGCAAATTTAATTTATTAAGTGTCTCATTCCAAAAACTATTGGATAAAAAGACAAATGCCTGCAAACTGACCCCAACCACCTTAAAATGTTCATATTATGCTCATTTTCAAGTTCACAATTGTATTTAGAGTTTGTAGCAGAATAGGTTTACATGGTTTGATTTTCAAAAAACACCATATTTTTGTTGTACTGCACATTGCTGCAGCTCCTCTTTTCACCCTGTGTGTTGAGCTCTTTGTTTTAGCTACAGAGTGAGGCATCACACTTTTGTTCCATCTTTGTTGGGAGTTGCAGATGCGCAGTACCTAGGTAACGACTACTAGCCAGTCAGAAGCAGAGTTTGAGGGCGTGCCACGCCAGCAGCTAGGGGAGCATCATAGCGTCTGTTATAAAGTGACACATGTTCGTCACGGAAGTAAAGGATGGACTATATTGGAGTTGTTTGGAGCAGTGTTTTCTGTTGGAGATGATAAGCTTGTTGCAGTCGGAATTAATCCCCGATCTTCCACACCAAAGGCATGTGTAACATCCACTGCACCATCACCACTCCCATGAGTTGGATTTTTACTTGGTGCAAGATCTTGACAGGTGTCCCAAGTTATGGTTAAACATCAGATTCACCCTTGCATATGAATTATAAAGTTTCATATGCATTAGATCTTGTAAGAAAAAAAGTGCAGCCCAAGCTGACCACTGACCTACTGTTGGCGCTATATGAAATGTCAGAGAATCTTTGGAGGATTTTAATTATTTAATCATTCTGAGGTTTGAACTAATAGGCAAAACAAACATGGTGAAGATGTCACTTTGGGATCTGGGTAATTGTGGCCGGTATTATATGATTTTTTGCCAACCAAACACAATTGAATAATCAAAAAAACATTTGCGGTTCTGAGCCTTGGTCACCCTAACTGTGGCAAATAATTTTGATCTCAACAGCCATTACCGTCTTTAAAAGTCTGTAGTGAGCTCCGTCTTAAAGAGTAACTACCATTCTTTTTAACCTGGACCCTATTTTTCTATGTTTTTGTGTCTAAGTGAGTGATGGCAACAACTTTTGAACGCTGTAACTGGCAGCCACAGACCGGGCTGCAATCTAACCCCATGTGTCGTACATCATCAATGTGGTCCACCAAAAGTGCTTTATTTGCCACTGAAAGGCTGAAGTCTGACAACATCCCTACAGAGATAAAACCTCTTTAAGACCTTTGTGTTTAACCAGGAACAGATCTAAGCTCACTAGCCCACCAGACTCCATTCAAAAAAGCAATACCTTCAAAGTGTGTAGAGCCAACATATTTATATTCTAAATTGGTCAACTATGTGCTTATTTCAACCAAAACTAGAGTTGTGATGTTTGGAAAAGTAGAAAGATGACCCAAAACAACTTTTCCTAGTTTTATTTTGTTTCTGTCGCCTTTAAATGAAGTTGATGAATGAATATCTCGGATGTTTTTATGTTAAAAAAAAGCATCTTACTCTTTATCAGAAACGTCAACCTTCTTATAAATCCTTATCATGATGTTGTCAGACACTTAGAATGCTGCTGTGTTTAGGAAAGTGCTCTGCTACATTAAATATGTTCAAGGTGCATGTTCCTACAAGAAAATGATTGGTATTTGTTAACTTAAAGGACACAGTGTCAACAAGGACACCCAATGAACTCGAAATTTTGGCCAACAATATCAAAATAAAAAACTGAACCTTGTATCTTAAAACCTAATGCATTTCCCACATCAGCACCACGAGTAAAATGACCTCACTCAGCAAAAATGTCATTCTGATGATGTAAATTTTTCCCACAGGAACAGACATACACACTGCTGTGTGACTGCAGTGTACATGTGTCAAGACCACAAAGGGAGGACAGGTAGGTCAGTAAGGATGAGTCAGTCAGCCAGTTAAAATTCCTGCTGGCCAGGTGGAGCTCCATAAAGCGTCAAACAGACACGTGGTAATCTGTGCTGCTTTCCACTCAGTTGACACACATTCTGCAGTTCCTGACACACTGCTGGTCCCATGCCACACACACAAGAACATTTCCCTGTGTGCCCCCATAACTGAGTTTTATTCAGCGCAGTTTGGCAAGATCCGAGCCAAAAACATGATTGAAAAAACAGGAAAAGTGTCCATTTTAGGAGTGCTGCATGGACCACACAGTACGTGGGTATATATGCATTTATGTTTTCATAAGAAAAATATCTTTAGCATGTCCTCATGCTCAAAACGGAGACTTATTTTAGTTTCACATGCTTTTATTGCCCTCCCTATCCACTGTTTTGGATTAGGCCTATTAAAATATCAAATAGGCTGTAAGGGAAGTGCGTATATTTTAGGGTCACTCACACACTCAAATCTAAACCCTGAACGAGAAAGGTGTTTTTCATGAGCAGTCATGGAAAAGCTTCAATTATAAACTACTGGGAACTAGAGGGTGATACAAGAATCAGTTGTCCCTCCCATGCCATTCCGAGTCCACGAAAATACTTTCCCGATATTTTTCTGATTTCCCGATCACTGACGCTGATTTTTTAAAATAGTATCCTGCATTGTTGTTGTTTTTACACCTTTTTCCACGTCTTATTCCATCCACATAATTAACAGACTTGACTAATCTAGTATTAAGCTACATCCTTTCAACAGTCGGATATCACCCAACTACTACCTAACTAAGCTACACGCTTTCAAACAGTCAGATATCACACCACTTAGTTTCCCCAGGTAAATGTTAACGTAAATGTGCTGTATTGATATAGCGCTTTTCTAGTCTTAACGACCAATTCAACGAATCATAATCCTTCTAGGATCACAGTAAAGGAAAATCGCAATTCAAATCAAATCAGCACCCATGTCTTGTGAAAGAATTGAATTGGAACAAAAGCATATCGTCCCAGCCCTAGAACAAGCGTCTTTACATCAGGGTCCATTAGTTCAATGAACACAAGCAGTTAGATGATTCGGCTGTCTATACCAGCTCCCAACTCCCATCTGTTAACCTTTTGGACTTGTTTCAAGTCAACACCGTCACAAGAAGGGCTGTCACAATTGGCCCATAATGACGTTTGAACATGCCTTCTAAAACAACAATTCAATTTAATTTCAATTCAATTTAAGTCATAGTATCAATCCATGACAAGAGTTATATCAACTACTTTCATAACTACTTGTATAGGTATTGTTTATTTCCTAACACAAACATGTACTGTAAAAGATCTACCTACACATTACACAGTAAACTGATAAAATAAGGCCCTATTTAACATAAAACTTAATTTCAAAACCGTAGACCTGCCCCTCTCCCTCAGGAGAGCGCAGGACATGAGGAGGATAACGCTGATCAGGTTAGTAATTTGATTATAAACAACCGAGTCTCCTGCCGTTCCTTGAATTTGTCTGATGATTTCAGCATCTGTCCTTCCCAACAGAAGTTTAGTCGTCTTACCATTTGTTGATGAGTCTGAAGCAACTGCTAAATGAGTGTATAACGCACAACTGGGGAAGAGCTTTTACTTTTACTTTTGGAAAAATTAATAAACAAAGACAGTTTTCTATGGTTTTCATTTTAACTTTAGCCCTATTTGCATGGGAAAAGTATCATATGGGGCTTTGTGTGAGTTAAAAATTAGCAGCCCAAATCTGAGTTCCAGGATAGGTGGAGCATGCTTTTACTCAAATTTACTGACATATCTGTACCCCAAGAGTTGGGTACCTGGAGGGCCGGGAAGGACGACCAGGGCGAGGCCACCACACTTGAGTCAGGGGTCCGTATCTTTTTGAGCCAGGCTCGGTAGAGTTTACCAGACGCACATCCCCTACCATCCCTGCCACGGCGGCACCCACACACCATCTCCGTCAGCCCTCGGGCGAGGGAGCGACTCGGGGACGGAGGTGTCTGGACAAGATGTGGTCCAGACTAGGTAGGCCATGAAAGGTGGCATTCACAGCCCCCAGCAATCCCATATCTGTCTTCTCAAGAGATAAAAAGGCGCACAGGAAACAAAAACATAGAAAAATAACATGGCCGGGTTACCTCAGTTGGTAGAGCAGGCGCACATACACGGAGGTGTATGCCTCGATGCAGAAGGTCCAGGGGATTTGAGTCCAACCTGTGATGTTTTCCTGCATTTCTTCCCACTCTTTTTCCCCTTTCATATCTAGCTGTAAAGGCTGAAGTGCCCACAACATCTTTAATAAAATTAAAAAAATAACTTCCGACCCCATCATAATACAGATTTGTGGATTATTAAAGGAAAATTGCTGTTCAGCAAAATATGGAAGGTCATTTGCGAGGTAAATTTTACTTTACAAATTACAGACATGGCCAATTCGCACAAGATTAAGATCACAGACACCCTGTTAGGGGGTTGACCTCCTCTATGTCTGATCTTCTGACTGCTCCTGTTTCTTGACCTGTCAGTCAAGTGATATCTGCGTGTCACGCCACCACCTCATGCAAAGGCGGATAAGGTGGTGGAGCACTGGGAACTTTTACACAGGGCTGCACAGGAAGCTTGAGAAATTAAAAAACGGTGGTATTTATAACCGGAAAAAAAAACATACTCAATCAAGGGGATATATATTGAAACCCAGGAATTACAATCAATTACAAATCAAATTCAGTAAATTCAGTTTAAGATTATATATAAATTGCAAACTACTCCGTATTTTAGGAGCAAAGATGGTTTGGGTTTATGTGTAAGGTGTAAGAAGCATGTACCAAGTATCATCCTTAATACATTTTCCTATTGAGCTTCCCTCCTACAATGTATTTTAGGCCGACATGCTGCCTCATCTGAACTGAAAAGTTACAAAAGAATCCTTAGTCTTTAATGGTATTGTACACGCTTATCAATCCTACAGCGTTAAGACAATGTCAAACCATCTGTTTCAAATTGACTGGATAACGTCTCACTTCTCCTTATCGAAAGGCTTACACAAGTTCTCCAAGGAGACATGAATGTTTTTATTCCTGTATGGAACCCTGTTATAGGTTTTATTTTGAAAAGGACTATATGATATTAAAAGGTGCTGCAACTGGAATTCAAGTGATCCCCGATGAGTAAAATCCACATATCTCAGTGTAAAATAGAAGATGACGATTTATGTTTGGTTTGTTTACCCCCTTTGTCTGTAAGTCTGATCGTTTGTATGGTTTAGCTTTGTTTAAATTAAGTTTCTATGTTGCGTACCATTGTACATTTTTATTTATTTATTTATTTTAATGTAACTATGGGAGTGTAACCTGTTTAACATTGCAATATGAAAATGAAATGATTTAAAGAAGGACACTTAAAAGTGCTCTAATTGATGTTGGGTGACGGCACTTCTCGTTGACTTTCAAAGTATTTTCAAACAAAACAAAGCTAGCTTGCCCCTCCTCTTCCTCCTCTTCCTCCTCCTCCTCCTCTTTTCCTCTTAGGGCCAGAAAACCAAATTTCATGTGCCCTAGGCAACAATACTCAAGTAGTGTGTTGTAACGTAATGCCACCGAAACATTAACGTTATGAATTCAAACATGGCTGTTTTTAATATTTTGTATTATTCTGTTTTTGACTTTACTAAAATCAAAACATATCAAAGGGCAAAATGCTCTTACAAATCACAAGGGAGCGATTTTAATTTTGGCTAACGTAAAAGACACACTGTTGCTGATGCTGACTCACCTTTGGCATACATTACATTCATTATAAAGTTAACTTTAAATTTAACGTGTGTTTTCACTTCACTAGGGAAAACTGACTTCACTTTCAGATGCTCTGTGGGGGGGGTCTTTGCCGGGATGCAGGGCCAACACTCACCGCAGCAGACTTCCTGTGACAGGCCGTGGTAAAGCTGGTTTTATATTGGACGTTAGATATTCGACAGTTTCGAAAAAATCTATTGTGGAGTTTGAACTTCCAATGTGAAGCCAACTTTACTGTGGTTTGTGACAGCTCATCCTCGCTTGCTCCACAGAAAGCTACAGACACTGTTTTTGATGTAATTTAACATAATATTTTGAGTGTGTTCAGGGGACAGACAGCTGGCAGATAGTGAGGAGATTTTTCTTACACTGTGTTCTGGTGACAGGCAGCTAACAGATAGTAAGGAGATGTTTTTTCCTGAAAGAACTTTAACATCTCAGCCTCAGCTTACTGGAACCTACCACCTGCATGGTTAACTACAGGGTCAGCTAAACTGAAAAAGCAACATTAACACTCTGGATCCGGAAAATATCTTTACATTAAGATAGCTCTGCTACTGCTGACATAAGGCTTGTTCGAGATGAGTCAGGCCTGTGCAGAATAGCTGCCCAATGCATGCTGGGTATATTTGTGTCTGACTTGATCCCGACTTGCTCAGACGTCTGATGCACACGTGGGAAACGATAACCGCCGCAGTTGCTTTCCAGCAACTGTAAGACCCAGCGCATGATGGAAAACAACAGCTGATATAACAGTCAATTGGTGAAGAATCAACTCAACATGATGAGGTTTTATATAACCTATTATATTGTTTGGGAATTGGAGAGAATTTAAATGATATTTGTCTGATTTAATGGTATATTCTGTACAGAACCCATGTCGTGTGACTGATAGTGACGTTTAGAAGTCAGAGAGACTAAATCTGTTCAGATTAGGGATCATCTACAGTCTGTTGTTTAATAAATCCATGGGACCTAACAGGATTTAAGTGTTTCTGTGACTTCCTGTTAAGACTGAAAAATTACTGTTGGAAACTGTCCGACATGACCGCGGCTTTTTGCATTGTGCCGGACAGAGCACCGGCGCCTCTGCAAAATGGCCTCGGTAAGGTACTTGTTTTGGTGGAGCATGTGTATGTTCACAACTATAGTATACTATCTAGTTATATTTGTGCAACAGAAAACTAAGTGGACAGATAGTCTAGCTACCTGTCTGGATTTACCCTCCAGAGATCTTAGGAGCAGTTAACCATAGTCCCCCGAAATCCACCAGAGGTTAGAATGCCAACACAAAGGAAGAGGAAGGTGATGGACATCCAGACAAAAATGAGGGACATCCGGTGGATCTTCCTGCACCTGAACGATCCCCTAAATGAATCGTTGTCGGTATAGACTACTGGTATCTAATTAGGCAAACCTGCATGTGCTCCATGAACATCCCCCACATAACAGGCAGAACAAGAACGCCAACATTTTGAACCCAATAAACCAATTAAACAGGCATATGTCATTTAATTTACATCAAATGATGCTGTATCAAATAAACTGAAACATTACACTAATATTACAAAACACTGTTAATGTTGGGAACAGGTCCCTAATGAAAAGGGAGAAAGCAAGCCTTTTTACACTACAGAAGGCACTTTCAACATCTCAGCTGTTTAAGTGGGTGACTAAAATGTCACATTTTTATTGCTATTAATTATGTCCCAAAACATGTGTATATATATATATATATATATATATATATATATATATATATATATATATATATATATATATATATATATATATATATATATATATATATATATATATATATATATATATATATATAATGTTGCAGCTAATATTTGAGAGTATTTCAAAATGTAAAAAAGAAAAACAAGGATTGGAGATAAAGAGAGGAGGTCACTCCCATAAAGAACTCCATTTTCCACACACCAGGTCTATTTTAGACAGCCTTGGTCCAGGCTGTAACAACCATGGAAAAAAATCCTGCAAAGGTCTTGACCCATAAGCCATCAATCATCTATAAGGCAAAACCCAAACCAACAGGACAAAGCAAAACACTCTAGGCTTGAACACATTTGATAAAAATAAACACTGTCTAATTACGCAAATTAGGCCAAAGCCAAGGCTGAGCTCAGTCTTTTTAAACACACTCCCATTGGATAGCTTTATCCACAGAATTTCTAATAAGCGAAGAAGTTCCACTCTCTCGACACTTTGCGATACTGGTTGCAGTTCCACCAGAGTTCAACTGGGGGTGGTCAAAAGCCAGAATGAATGGGACTCGATGGATCTATACCACTCAAAATACACTTTTCTCAGAAAATCATTTTTTGTCTAGTAATTTAAAGGGGAGGCTATGACAAATAACCCTGCTAGATGTTAGATTTTTTTAAGTTGCTTTTTTTGGGCTAAAACGCCTTTTAAAATCTCAATGACATCACACATATCATATGGCCGGCAATACGGCCTTACGACAAGCTCTGAATCACTTCCTATTTTCTCTCAAGGCATCAACAACACAGCTGACAGGTCAGGCTCGCCCTGTCAACAGACATGATAGAACGAGGTTTGCTAATGTTTTAAAGACCACGCCGAAATATTCACTCAGACAGTCTGGTTCCCCTTCGGATGCTATCAAGCGGGACCTCCGGTCAAATTCAGTCCTTCATTGACCAATCAGCATTCATTGTGTCCTGGGCAACAACAACTCAACCTGTAAGAAATTGAAAGGACATAAGTACTCGTTCATTCAGTGTTTGACCTACAGTATAATCCATGTTGAACTTGCAAAAACTACAATCAGATTGGAGATTTCTCAACGACAATCAGGTGAAAGAGACAAATTCAGCCGTGTAGCTCCATAGACTCCCATTCATTTTGCACTGGATCACAATCACCCCCAGTGGAACTCTGGTGGAACTGCAACCAAATCTTGGTACAATGGGGCTTAATAGGGAGTGAAGGCTTTCCATTGACAGGCTTTGCTTTATCTCGGTTTTGGCTCTGGGAGACTCCTCTACTCTCCTATCTATCCTTTTACTTCCTCTCTTCCTGTCCTATCCTCTTTAACGTTTCTCTTCCTTCTCCTTGTCTGTCTTCAGGGAAAAGGCTTAATTACTTTTTCGGGATGCAAACAACAACAACTATGTACACACACACACACACACACACACACACACACACACACACACACACACACACACACACACACACACACACATTAACATGCACATGAAAATGCATGCATTGTGATGATAGTTTTTCTGGTACTGTTTGACTCTTTGTCTACTTGGCAACCTACCTGACATAGTGAGAGCCCTTTCCTTGCATGTGTGTGTGTTTGTGTTTTGAGCTTTCATCAGATGTGCGTCACAGCTCTCTTTAACTCTGTTAATCTATCCCTGGTACTCCTGGCAGCCCCTAGAGGTACTTTTTCTAACTTGGATGGCAGAGATGGGAGGCAGGCTGGCACTGGAAGCATGTAATAAAATGACCTCACACACACCCTGAAACATATAGTGTATGCACACACACACACAAACACAGAGCTGGCACCAGAGTTTCTGGATTTCCCCCCCTCTGTAATTGTGTTTGCCTGGGATCTGCAGTGATTTCTGAGCATCAGCCACTGGCAGTAGACAAGTAATCACAGTGAGGTTGGCTGATGAGAGATGTGCATGGAGCAACGCTCCACTGTGACGCCTGCAGCTTTTAACACTTCTGAAACACAGCCAAGCATGGTTGGAACGCATCCCATCCCATCAGCTCTCATTGTATTTTGAGGTTACATCAGACCAGCCAACATTAGACGACCACACACAAAAACAAAAAATACACTTTCAAAAGTAAAGAGAACAACGCATGCACAAGAAGAAGATGAGGAGACGTGTGTGGGAAAATACATCTCTCACAGTGTAAGATTTATTCTGTAGGGTTTGGACGGATTGGCTCCACAAGCATGAGAGAAGAGCACTATAGTATTTGCCGAGTTCACAAATAGGATCGTGAAATAGGTTTGTGGAGGTGGGTGGGTATAGGGTATTGTTTCACTCAATCCTATTCAGTCTGAGTGTTGAATCAGAAGATTTTGTCACTGCAAATTGAATATTCAGAATGTGAAAGTAAACTTATTAAACCGATTGAACGTTTTATCAGGTTTCAAGAGTGTAACTTCAACATTATTGGCATTTGCAATGAAATTCTGAACATGGTGATTGGATGTTTGTTACTGAAATGCTATATTTATATTTTACATCGGCCCTTCAGTTTTAATGCCCACATGCTTGGACTTTTGACGTTCTTTTTTTAAACAAACCAGATATTTTCTAACACAGTTGTTGGTCTTGTGTTCTGATGATTCAACCAGGATCCAGTCCATCCAGGTCTTCATGATCATGTCCATCCAGGCCTTGAAAGCTCCAACTGTCTGTAACCTAACATTGCCTTTGAAAGTCAACGGGACCTCCTACTTCAAACTCTCAAATTCTAGCTCAGTTATTAACTGACAATCAAACCCCTGTGTTTGTGCTACATTTGATCAGGCGGCAACTCCTGGTGCTGAAAAATGGGGGGACTTCCTTTTACACATTGAGCCCCTATCTCTTTCCATCTGTGTGAATTCAGGTATCTGGCCTTGCACATTTCCTTGGATTGGGCTGGCACATATATCGAGTTTGCAGCTACTTCCCTGGTCCTGCTTGATGTCCTGCTACGCCCTGCACATCTACTACTATTATTTCTATTCATAGTTCTATTATCTTTACTGTTAATTTAATTACCACTGTTTGTCACACCAACTGCTGTGGGTCTGTAGAGGTTTCTGTCTGTTTAAAGGAAGCGTTTCCTTTTCACTGTTGCATCAAATGATTGCTCTTGGGGGTCTTTGTAAATTGAAGAGTGTGGTCTAGACCTACTCTAGCTCTAAAATGTCCTGAGATAACCCCTGTTGTGATTTGACACTATGCATTTTTTTAATTGAAATTAATAATTAGCTGAGGTCAGCCACCTAGCCCCGCCCACTTTGAGCTTCATTTAGTCTCTTCAGAAACCTATGTGTGATGTCACAGAGACTACGTATGTCCTTATGTTGTACAGTCTATGCATTTTATACACGCAGATATTTCCTATGATAGGATTTGAAAATCTAGATCTAGATCATGTGAACCGGTTCCCACATGTCTACAAGTGCTAAATCGTTTGTAGTGTGGCTCCAGATGGAGTTAGATTTAGGACCAATACCCCACACTATAATTCCCAGTCAGGCACAGCGCTGGCCTTTTTACCTCAGGTTCTACCTCTCATCAGAGCAGTTTATTTATCTCAGACAGGGCTGTTTTCAGTGGAGCACAAAGACACACAAACATGACGGACATTAAAACATTAAAGTGAAATTAGATCAGCCAGTTTGATGAAACATTCATCTGAAGTGGATGAGGAATGTAAAGAGAAGTCTGTAAGTATGTGTGTGTTTGTGTGTGTGTGTGTGCGCGCAAAGTCAGTTGAATCCTCCAAACACATGCAGTAACACACAGTAAAGCTGTGGTTTAATCAGCCTACACTGAAACCCGGTCCATAGCATACGAAGCTAATTGAGAAAATATGTTTTCAAAGCCTTTTTAAATGCTATCTAAAAGGGCTATGCACAACATGTAAATGACAGTAGCAGCATACAGTATGCTCTTTTTCAGGCTTGCAAACATACACTTTGCAGCTCCAATTGGCAGCATTGCACTTAGCTAAAACAGTTTAATTATATGTATAACATTATGTCAACCCACCAACCATTATCTTGATTTTCGACAATTGTACAATGGATAAGTATGTATGTATAAGTTTATGTACTGTATGTACTGTATGTATGTATGTATGTATGTATGTACAGTATGTGTGTATGTCCTGATTGTACTGTATGTATGTATGTACACTACCGGTCAAAAGTTTGGGGTCACTTACAAATTTCCATTTCACTCCATTATAGACTATCAAATATCTACATTTCCCATTATCAGCAACCATTCATTCAATGTTCCAAAGGCACATTTTGTTTACTAATCTGATATTATTTTAAAAAACTAACTAAGAAAACATTAAACAACCCTTTTGCAATTATGTATGCACATAATGTAATCTGGTTAAAAAAAACAAGGCAACTGATCTCAGCTGGAATTCTGTCTATAATGTAGTTCAATGGAAATTTGTGAGTGACCCCAAACTTTTGACCGGTAGTGTATATATGTACTGAATGTATGTATTTATTTATGTATGTATGTAAAATAATAATAATAATACATTTTATTTGTAATGCACTTTACATTTAAACAAATCGCAAAGTGCTACAAGGTAAGATCATAAAAGCAAGGTCAAAATAGTGTAAATAGTGCAACAACATTTTTGTGCAAGGTTAAAACTCATAAGTTCTGCTAAAAAGAAATGTTTTTAGTCCTTTTTAAAAGTCTTAATAGTCTGTGGTGCCCTTCGATGGTCAGGGAGGGCATTCCATGTCAGAGGATCGGCAGAGCAGAATGCACGATCCCCCATGGTGCTGAGCTTAGTTCTGGGAAGTAGGAGGCGGTTGGAGTTGTTTGAGCGGAGGGATCGTGTTGTAGTGAGAGGGATGAGTAGTTCTTTCAGGTAAGGGGGGGGGGGCATTTCCATAGATGCACTGGTGGGTGAGAATTGAGACCTTATGTTCAATCCTAGCAGAAACGGGAAGCCAGTGAAGTGAGTGGAGAATGGGTGTGATGTGGTCGTACTTTCGCACTCTCATCAGGATCCTTGAAGCACTGTTCTGAACACATTGCAGTTTCTGCAGACTCTTGTTAGGAATCCCAATGAGAAGTGCGGTGCAGTAATCCAGTCTGTATGTACAGTATGAATGTATGTACTGTATGTACTGAATGTATGTATGTACTGTATGTACTGAATGTATGTATGTATGTATGTATGTATGTATGTATGTATGTATGTATGTCTGTGTGTATATATGTAGGTATATATGTGTGTATGTTTTCCCCCTTACTTGAATTAGTTCTATCATCAGTTGATTACCTCAAAGGATGTTGCAGGACAATCTTATCTCAGAAAACACTAATAATGAAATACTGTATATATGTTGAAATGTGTTTACATGACCGTGACACAGTAAGGTTTAAGGCATCAAATTCAGGCTTTGAGTAGTATGTGTTGGTTAAAAAGCAGATTCAATGAAAAAATACTAAGCGATAGTACTAATACCTGTAATACATGCGAGGCCCCTGGGCCTGAGGCCCTATGTGATCTCACCATACACACACCCCTTGGGACAGTTCTGCCCATCCAATACCCTGACCTCCACTCCCTGACTGCGCCTTACTTCGGGCTTTGGAACTAGATGTAAACACAGATCATTAAAAGTTGTCTTAACAAACAACAACAAAACAAAAAAAGGAGAGTCAACAAGGATTTTGTTCATGACCCACATTGTGTCCCAGATACTGTATCTTCAAAACCATTACATCATGATGTTATAAGTAGCTGTAATGTTATAACTATAATTTAATTTGGGTTGTATTCCCTTATATTATGTGATTTCTGTTTTCACCTTAATACAATAAAGAGGAATGAAATTCGGTTTGTTCTCACAGTATTTACATTTGTCCCCATAGACAAAAAAAGCTACAAAACATACTGTCAACAGTTTGTATTTCTATGGTAAAATGTAGGTCTGTAACACTTTCTATGAAATATGTCTCTATAATGCATTATAAAAACAAACTCTGTAAGTATAGATAGAAGAACTTATGAATAATCGTGACGCTTTACAACTATTATAGCCCTTTTAAAGCATCTTTATAATGTCAAGTATAATAATAAACAAATGCTGGTCACTTTGTGTCCATAATACAATATAAACACATTATTTTATTAAACACAAAATTATAGATATTAACTGAAACCATTTCTACTCCACATGTGAAGCATTATTTCCGTCAGATTTATGCATTTATATAACAGTTTTAGTATTTTTTAACAGGGACAATGGACAGTCATTGATGGTCTCAAATATCTTAAATTTCAGCCGGCAACAATCCCTAAGCAAGCAAATCCATAAACGAGTTATGGTATTAGATATTCCATAATTCAGACAGGGGTACAGAGAATAAACATTAGGCCGCATCATACAAACTTAAAAGCACTTTCCATTGAAAACAGCATGGTTCTGTCTTATAAATCGCAATATTTGTGAAACCTGGCCCTGAGTTAGTCATAAATGGATGTAGAAATGGCCTTTTGCCAACAACGGTTCTCTCACTTTCTCCACCTTATGATCAGGAGATTAAATTTGCAAGCTTCCAGTCACCAGTCTGTTTCCTCAACCTTAGGAGAATACATTACAATAAATTCCATTTCTGCACACAGAATGCATTACTTCATCGAAAATATGTGCTCAAAGCCTAAGATCAAATGTACAGTCAACATGAGTAAGTCTGGAGTTTGATCATGAGCTGTGCTGCTATGCTGTTGACTCATGTACAGTAGAGTCTCACATTGACTCACTCACACACACACTCACATGTCACCCTCGATCTGACCATTAGCAGAGCAGCCCCTCTCCTTTTATACCTACCCTTAAAATAAGAGCTCCCTGATTGGCTGAGACACAGTTCTCACAGAATCACACCCTCCAATTTGAGAGTAGCACTTCCTGTTCTGCAAAAGATGTTTCCTGTTGATAGTCGAGTGGCGCTGTGTGTGTATCTTCCCATACTGTGTATGTATGTGTGCAGTCCTATGTAGTGTGTTTTGGCGGTGTACACTAGTGCTGATGGGGATGTTGGCGGGCTGTGGTGTGCGTGTGCGTAATCAGTGTTTTGATTGAAAAGTAAACAGAGTAGTGACGAGTACAGCACATCTCATTGTCCTCTAGTAACCCTGACACATGGCCTCCGTATGAAAGCATTATTCTGAACCTGAAATTGAGGCCATGAGTTGCCCAACCATATTTGGTATTGAGTGTAAATCTATGGAAAAGAGCAAAAGTAAAGAGCTAGTTCATCTTTTGCATTCATTAGCAACAGAAAGTCTGTTGTTACATTTCTCAGTCATCGCAGATATTGTACTGCTTTAAAGCAGAGATCCTTAACAGGGGACCTTGAAAATGTCTGAAAATATACTGTACGTACATTAATTAATGAATCCAACATATCAAGAGCTAAATTAGCTAAAAAAACAGAAGAACAATAAGAAGATAAGTTTCACAGATTGAAGATAAGTTTACTGTGGGTAAGCCATCCACTATGGTAGCTGTACAGTTAAGCTTGAAGATTCCCTGTGCCTTTCACATGTATGTTTAACATTAAAACATCATGTTTAAATAATGACCATTTATTTTCATCAACTCAGCCCGGTTTAATATGCAACTCATTTGCATACAATATATGTAGTAGGGAGTCTGTCCTCGGTCTCAAGGTGTTCCTGGCCTAAAAATCTTTTTAGACCACTGCTTTAAAGCACGTGTCAAACCCAAGGCCCGCGGGCCGAACCAGGCCGGCTTTCGGTTTTAATCCGGCCCGCATATCCCTTTAGATTCACAATAAATTCAATCAAGTTGTGCGCCAAACCCAAAAAGACAGGTAGTGTTTTTCGAAGTGCAATTACGGGACACTCAAACCAGAATTTGGTCAGTGTGGTAGCCTACTTTAAAAAAAAAATCTAAGCTTTAAAAAATCTAATCTTTGTTATACTGGATTTGCTAAACCAAATGATGGCTAAGCAACCTTTTGGCTGAATTTTGAAGGGCTTTGTGTAAACAAAAACGCAACAAACGTTGAAAAAAGTACATAAATGTCAGAGAAAGCGACGAAAAAATGACAAAAAAAATTGGACAAACGTCAACAAAAAGCGACATGCAGTAATACAGTCAAAGATATTTTACTCTTCTCAATAAAAGCGCATTAATAAGCTAAAAATGTCTGGCCCTTGATTATATTATTTTCAAGAGTTGCCCTTATTTGCCCTTTTTGGCCTATACTCAAACAGTGGTGCATGCTTATTCAACATCAGAGAGTATGTTTCACTCTTCTTCAGCATGTAGCCATTGCTCCGGCCTATGTACATTTCTGTTTGATAGCTGAAAAAATGCGTTAACTAATACAATTGCTGTTTTTTAGCAATGAGGTGTAGGTGTGGGGGCTTCTTCCGTACTCAAGTCTGCCAAACACTGCATGTCCAAGTCAAATAAGAATGTAGGAAAAAAACACAGCAGTTCTGCTCAGTGAGCTGGTACAGATTGGTCTTTGTGCTCATTCAAATTGGTGTAGTGTCCTATTGCATCACATCTGTTCTGGTAAAAGTTAAAATTCTCTTGTGCCATTAACAATCCAGCACAGGTTAAAAAAGGATTAAAATTTTTAGCCAAATGTCCGAGTTTTGTATGGTGTATATTTTACTGTAACATACTGTATACTTCACATCTCCTGGTTTTTCTTTCACGCTACATACACAGTAACACACACTTTACTTTTCCATAAAATGCCTCTATCTTTCTTTGCACACCCACATTCACACACTCGTTATCTCTCTTTGGATACACAAACACGGTACTTTGTCCTTTTTGAGTTAATGGCAGTACATGAATTATCATGAATTCATGAATAACTTCATGCATGAAAAAGCCTGAATTAATTCATGTGGTACTTTGTGAACCTTCAGTAATATACATGGATTAAAAGTGGTAGTAGCTCATGCAAGACTTAATAAACAGCTCAACTTGGCCTGTCACTTGCCTGTCAGATAAGAAGACATAAACATCATTAATAAATCAGAAATCATGATGATTCAAAAACCTTAACTGATGCATGAAATAACGTATACCTGCATTAAATCATACATGAGATACTATTAATCCGTGTACGTTATTGATAGTCCATGAAGTATTACATGAATGAATTCAGGCTTTTTCATGCTAATAAGAATTAATGTACCATTATTATAAAGTGTTACATGTTTGTCAAAGACAAATGCCACAGTATAAAATCAGTGTGTGTGTGTGTTTGTGTGTGTGTGTATGGAGTCCTCGTTCCTAATAATAGTAACAAACAATGCATCCGTGCAGGAACAGAGGCTTCATGTGCTCTCATAGTGAGCATGGTCCCAAATAATTATTTGCATGTCCATATAGCTGCAAGAGACCATGTTTGTCCCAAATGTATGGCTGCATAGAAATCCATTGTCTGTTGCAGTTGAAGAACTGAAAGGGTTAGAAGTGTCAATTTAATATAGTCATTGAAGAAGTGGCAATGTAAACACTGTAAGGACTTTATGTTTACACGTCGGCTCTGACAGTGGGAGAATATTCTTGATTTTCTCACTTGTCCATCTATCCATCTTTGTCCGCTTATCCGGAAGTAGGTCGCGGGGGCAGCAACTCCAGCAGGGGACCCCAAACTTCCCTTTCCCGAGCCACATCATGCAGCTCGGACTGGGGGATCCCAAGGCTTTCCCAGGCCAGGTTGGAGATATAATTCCTCCACCTAGTCCTGGGTCTTCCCCGAGGCCTCCTCCCAGCTGGACGTGCCTGGAACACCCCCCTATGGGGCGCCCAGGAGGTGTCCTTACCAGATGCCCGAACCACCTCAACTGGCTCCTTTTGACGCGATTGTTTGTGTATCCATCAAAAGGGTAACAGAAGTAAAATATACATTTATTACAGAACTTTACATGCAGGAGAAACAGGAACATTCTTTCTAATGTTACCCCACTTCAGCATGTGTGCACACAGGTAAATGTGTACATTAAGATAAGTATTGGTACTGAAGGTGATAACACACAAGGCTTGGTGATAATTTACAAAATAGCATTGTATTTGCTACACATATTATGAACATCAATCAACTTAATATTAGTTGGCTGATACTAAATCACAGTGTGCTGACACATTCAGTATCTACAATAAATAAAGGTGGGGAGATTCAGCTTATAGCTATGCATATCTGTGCAATGACTGATATATGAGATAGCTTGCACTAATACAGGTAGATAATAAAAGGACGTATAGAGTTGAATCACTTTCATGTGGTAGTACAGTGACTCAGTGGTTCAGCAACATGGACACATATCAACACACTTTTCTTATCAAGCCACTAGCATGCAATGCAATGTACGAATTGGAAAAGTTCCTTTGTCAACAAAATTTTGTAACACAACTGTGTGCGTTGTAGGTGGGTAATGTTTGTGTAGGGATAGTGATTAAGCTCACTTTTCAGGTTCATAATTGTATTCAGGGGTTGTACCACAATCATTCCCCAAAGAACACCCTATTTTTTCACCCTGTGTGTTGAGCTCTCTGTTTTAGCTACCGAGGGAGACATCTCACTTCTGTTCTTTCTTTGTTGTGAGTCGCACATGCACAGTAGTTAGGTAAGGACTGCTAGCCAGTCACAAGCAGAGTAGGGTGGGGGCGGATTTTGGGCTTTTCAGTTTGTAAACCTATAACATGCATAACAAAGCTATATAATATTATAGTTGCGTTCAAAACTTCTCCCTCATTCAGTCACTCACTGTTCCCTATGTAGCTAGTGTTTATTAAACGGTGAAGTAGTGAACATCATTGCGTGACTTGCGTCAGGAGATGCGCCCGTTGTTTGTGTGACAAAGGAGAAACAAAAAACTAAAATACTTTTAATACGCCCCTGCAACAAACCAAACACTAATGAGGAAAGCCATTCCTCCATTTCAGTTTTCACGGTGACATGTGTTTCTTCTTCTTAAAACACGGCCACGTTACATTGTGGTATACAGGAGTAGAATGTAGGGTACATCGTATGTACACTCAAAACAACAGTGCATTGTGGGTATTTTATAGTGGACTATGTAGTGAATGAAATTAACCGCAGAGAATTCGAAGACCACTACAAAATGGCGAACACACTACATAGTGCACTATTTCTGTGATAGGAAATGGTTTTGAAGACAGCTAATAAAGGAAAGGGAAAACAACAGAAAGCATAACATGAGTCAATGGGTTTGGTTTTAACATCCGTCTTAAGTAGAGCTGTAAAGACACACAAAACCCAAGATTTGGTCAAGAATTATTATTTATGCTGCCATATGGCATCATTTTGTCATTGATTATATCCCATTTGCAACACAACAGAGACCTTATTTATTCATATCGACTGATTTCATTACAGATTGATCCAACACCAAAGGTTCTCTTGTACCTTAAAATAATGTTTCTAAAATTGTTTCAGTGGTTCATTAACTCGTTCGAATAAGACATAAGAATAATGATAACGATAACAGTAATGGACAATTCTTCTTCCAACCTGTAGGGGGAACAAAGAGAAAAAGTGCTTTTGGTGCCTACAGTAAAGGTGCTGGTCGACAAGTAGCTAATGCTAATGCTATAACGTTAGCTAGCTAATTCTTTGTAGGTAACAAAATATTCCGAGCAGCCATCCACTATCATTAAGAGGCCCCGGGGACAAATCCACAGTCAGCCCTGAGCCAGCTAGCAGCCATCCACTATCATTACAGCCCCAGGGACACATCCACAGTCAGCCCCCAGCCAGCTAGCAGCCATCCACTATCATTAAGAGGCCCCGGAGACAAATCCACAGTCAGCCCTGAGCCAGCTAGCAGCCATCCACTATCATTACAGCCCTGGGGACGGATCCACAGTGAGCTCCCAGCCAGCAAGCAGCCATCCACTATCATTACAGCCCTGGGGACACATCCACAGTCAGTCCCAGCCAGCTGGTAGCCATCCACTATCATTACAGCCCCGGGGACACATCCACAGTCAGCCCCCAGCCAGCTAGCAGCCATCCCCTATCATAACAGCCCCGGGGACAAATCCACAGTCAGCCCCCAGCCACCTAAGAACCATCCACTATTATTACCCCCCACCCCTTGCTTTTAGCCTTCTTTACAGTTAGCTAAATATACCAAGAAAAAGGGGGTAACGCACCAAAAGGACTACTACTAATAGCAATTTAAAGTTGTGGAAGCATTGGATCTGGACAGGAAGGATAACTGGGAGTTGGAAGGTATTGTTTGCAATTCTGCCTCCGCAACACAGGTTTGTGGATTTTGTGTTGCGATTTTGGTTTCATATTGCATATCGTTATACCCCTAGTCCTGAGTCACAAGAGGATAGCTCTGTGTGTGTTTCCACCTAGCAGCAGAATGTGTCTCCAAATATGTCCTGAGTGACAACTTGTGATCGGATCTCCATTCCCCCTTTCTACATGCAAATGAACATGTACATCATTTGTTTGCATATAGGATGGTTGTGTGTGAGTGTTTGTTTAAATTTCAGTTTGTAATTCTCACATAAATCATACATTGGACATGTGCCATGACTAGAATAAAAAAAAAAGGGCTGCCTATGTGCAGAAAATCACGTTTTTCAATAGTCTCTGTGTGTTCAGCTCTCAGTACATTTGTAGCCTCTAACTGAATCTCTGGGGTTTGAGGTTTAGATTCTGAATTATATCTGCATTATTTTACATTTGATGTTTGTGTTATGTTACTGCTGATAAAGACCCAACATTCCCTGATTTTGCTGCTTCAAAATAAAAGCTTTGACATAACTGAATAACAAGGGACTTTAACTGTCAAGACTTTTACTGTGAAGAATTTATAGGATATGAAACCATTGTACAGCTGCTGCTTTGGCCACTCGGGCTCTGCGGCTTATATGTACACAGCGCTGTGGGGATAGGTCTGGCAATGGAAAAGTAATAAATACCAAAAGGAGACAGCGTAACAGCTGGAATATCTGTAGTAGTATTGTAAATAATGGTGAATTCTGGGGCGTTTTATGAAATTAAAATAAGGTTATTAGAGCACAGAGCTCCACACAGCCAGGGATGTAAGAGCATGCAGCATCAGAACAAAAACAGCGACACATCACTGACACTATGATTATCACATCCAAAACAAAAGTCCTTAATGTGGCCCAGGACACATAACCATACACACAGCTAGAATAATTGCCCATGTATTGCCCGGAGCACCTCTGATTATAGTTGTAGTGATTGAATCTCAAAGCATCCTCAATGCATACTGAGAGCGTTTTCACCTGTACTTGGAGCTGTCCACTTGTGATCAGATCACACAGATTGGATATTGTCATTTAACCCTTATTTAAACTTGTTTATTGAGGGGTGGCACTCATTTACAATGACTGAATGAATTTGAATGCAAACAGCTGGTGAGAAATAACTGCCTCTGAAACGACCAAGTTTCCTTTTCCATGCATGATTAATTCACAAGAGTTATTGAGAGGTTAACAACAGGGGGAAAGAATGTATGAAACTTGATAACACATCATGAATACACTGATACTTATTCACAAACACTGTTAGATCTGATTTTATCATTGTATTTTTTTCTTTAGACGCCTCTTGGCCACAGTGGTTTTCACTGCACTTATACTGAACTCTCAACTCCAAACCAAAACAACTGCATAAACCTCACTCTGCAACACGCACCCGCACACACACACACATGCGCACACAAACACACACAAACACACACATACATACACACACACACACACACAGCCAGGAAGCCTTGAACCATTGTCTTTTCTGAACTCTGACATCAGCAGGACGGGAAAAAATGACTAAGCTCTGAGTGCTTCACTATTGATCACACACACACACACACACACACACACACACACACACACACACACACGCACAGACACGTTCACACACTTCAAGTTGCCTTCCTTTAGAACAAGAAATATAGCTAACAAACAATACTGTTAATAAAGGTCTGCATGTTTAGCCTGTGTATAAGCTTAAAATGCATTATGTAATTAATTATCTATGAAATCATTATATTTGGATAAAAAAAAACAAGTCACTCATAGAAAGATTCAGTTCAAAACTTATGTGACGCTGAATTTGTCATGTTACCCTGGAGTGTGTAAATTCAATTATTGTGCTCTGTGGATCACATTTTTGAACTAAATGACCTTAATCAGAAAACAAAAACAAAAGTGAAACCGTTGAGAACATTCAAACAAGATGCTTGTGAAAATCCTGTGGGGATTCTTACATCTTAGTTTCATTGCAAGGAAATTCCTTCTCCATGTTTTAACTAGCATTAAGCCAGAAAAACACACTTCAAAGATTTTGTTCTACCTTTTTTTTTTGCCATTACAGTGAATTCCCCACTGAGGCATGCGTGCAGCACAATACGAGGATTATTGTGTGCAACTTAAGTCCTTTATGTGTGCACAAGGCCCTGCTGAAAGGCAGTTAACTGCCTAGGAAAATCCTATCTACTGCATCTGTCAACATGAGATGATGTGATGTGTCACTGAGAGGCTCTGCGGAGGGCTTTAACTACAGAGATAATACTTTAGTGTAAAGACAAAGTCAGTGACCAAACACACGGAGCAAGAACGGCTTTAACATTAAAGTTCAGCGTGAGTTCAATGTGAACCATGTGACCAGGGAGTGATCTGTAAAAAAAGCAGAGGAGCGTGTGGGGATGTTTTTTGAGTTAATTCCCCCTTTTAATAACATGGATATAGAGCCACTGGGCCAGCCATGACAAAACACAACTTCAATATCCAATGGAAAATAATCTCACAAGGAAAAAGCACAACGTGGTGTCAACATAAACCACAGCGCTTTTAAGTCAGACAGCGGAGTTCACTAATTTCTTTTACACAGGAAACGCTCGTTCGTTCCTCAGGAGTGTTTTAATCCCAATCACGATCTTTTTGCTAAACTTAACTAGCCGTTATGTTGCATAAACTTGACTGTCATGACCGCACGATGCTTACTTTTTCTAGCTAAACTCCACCACCACAGCCCCTGAAAGGACGGTCATCTGGTGGTGCCTGCACCCCGCTCACAGTCAGCTATTGGCGGCTAAACAACTGCCGCTGGTAGCTCTGTAGATACAACCGGCGACGGTTGCTCAGATTTTGGGTTTACATTTGTAAATTAGTTGCTGGTTGGTCTCGGTTTCTCGACCCGGCTGTCGTGATTTTAGATTTTTAGATTTTCATCTAGGTGTGTCCAGCAAATAGATATGCCTTTTATATACGCAAATGCTGGCTTGGCTTTACTTGGTTTGATTCAACATGTCAGCATTGTAGGGATGTGATCTTCACGCTTTGGCCCGATAGATAGATAGATAGATAGATAAATAGAGAGATAGATAGACTTAATTTATCTCAAATTGGGAAATTACATTAAATTAATGTTGCAAGCCACAAGTTACCGACTCTGGAGGTGGTAAATGTCAGGCACATTGGTAAAATCACGGAACATCACGGTAAAACTGGCATTTCGTTTTGTCTAATATCTGGACCGCAGTTACAGACATTAGGGTGCTGCAATATAAATGTTTAATTTGAAGCATAGCTTATTTTACCTTTTTTCTAAAACCAAAAGTGTGTGTGTGTGTGTGTGTGTGCGTGTGTGTGTGTGTGTGTGTGTGTGTGTGTGTGTGTGTATGTGTGTGTTTGTGTTCGTTTCCAGGAACTCTCCATGCTCCTATTTCCCCTACTGTGTGAGGTCTGAGTAAATCTATCTGTCTGCTTTTCAGTGTTAAGCAACTCAGCTCAGCTTCTATTAGAGGGGGAATTATTGTACATTCACAACACACACACTGACTCTGTCAATATTGACCCTGCCAGAGTGAGAACACAATTCCAGCAGATAGGAGGTAAGAAGCTGAGCTCACTTTTGTTCAGAGGGATAAAGAGAAAGATGAAGCTGATATTAGTCAGACCCATTCTTCAGTACCCATCAAGGGAATCAAAATGCTCCAAAATACAACATATTAACACTAGGGACTGACCACAAAGTGCTGCAAAGTGTAGATTCGTGCCCCATCGGGCACCTGGCTGTTCACACCAGACGTGTATTTCTCCACGCTGATCACACAGCTTCACCGGTGCGAACATTGGAGAACATGAGCGCCAAAATGAAAATGGCTTTGCTTCACGGCGTTTCCGTGGCAAGTGTGTCACTGGCGGAAGGGGTGTCCTGATGGCCAAGAAGTTGAGATGCTGACCATGAGTGGCAATGTCCCTATCATTTCATGCAATGTGCCCTTTTTCATGGCTTTTGAACATAAATGTGTTATTTTTTGTGTGTCTAGAGACCGACAAAGTGTGAGAAAAGACCATCCTTTCTCTTTTCTTCCTACTCAGTCTATCAGAAAATGTACGTAACAAGAGCTAGTCAGATTTGCTGCTGGATGTGACGTCCTATGTGGTTTGTGCACAGACTGTAGTGTGGTTGGACGTTTAGTCTTGAGTTTGGCAAAACAGGCATCACTCACACGGTTTTTGCAAATATTTTTGAGGAGGAGGATGACTCGGCCAAGCCAGTGTTGTTTATGGTCACATGGGCACTGGGCTAAGCTAAAGGGGGGAAGTTGCCAATTTTCTTTCATGAAGCGAGTCATAGAGTGAGAAATATCCTTTACATCAAATAAAAATGTTTTTGTTTTATTACTTTACACTTTAGTTTGCCAGCTGCACAGCAGCAGAGAGGAAAGCGCTCCAGAGGGTAGTCACCACCGCCCAGAAGATCATTGGGTGCCCTCTCCCCTTCCTGGATGAGCTTTACAGTTCCTTCTGCCTCAAAAAAGCCAAGAGATATCTATCTCAAACGGGACACACACTGTGGTTGCGTTTTTTGTGATAATTTGAGTTCATGTCACATGATATTGATTTATTATTTTCTGTACGATTTTGTCACATGTCACAATTTTCGAATGTGGCCATTTCACCAACTGCCATGACACTGGGCTGTTCTGGGAGACGCAACAATGCGGAAATGAAACGCCACAGGGTGGCCACAACAACGGAATGGACCCCCACACTCAGGACGCCATCCCCGGGTGCAGGGACCCGGGGATGGCCACAGCAACCGGACGGTTGTGGTTAGAGAATAAACGGGAAGAGGAACCATCACACACAGGACAAACCAACAACAACGTGACAATGGTGTTTATGAAGAGAGTAATGCGGAAAGGAACTTTAACATGCGGGACGTGATCCCTGGGCTCAGGGGTGAAAGTCTGAGTTGTTAGACCCATGCACCCCCCTGACCAACCTCCCTGCTTTTCGAAATTTCAACTACTTTCTTTACTACTCCCTACCGTAATCATGCTGTTATCTCAAAATTGGCTTCCCATTGAAATACACTACTTTAAAATTCGTACTCAACACACGAAAATAATGCCAATTTGATTTACACGAATCAGCTGAATAAACAAAGTGACCATTTCATAAACTGCCATGAGACTGGGCTGGTCCTTGCATGTCCAACACTGAAATGTAGATGAAAACCCCTGTAGAACTGCTGAGGAAACCACAAGTACTTGACCTGGCCTCAACGTCCAACTAAATTAAAACACTCAAAAAGTTATGCCACCACGAATTTTACATTAAGGCTAACTTCACACAAGAACTGTGACAGTTAGTCGAAAAACTACTTTGACACTTTAATCAAAAATTTAAAGATTAAAGACAATTTGAAGTTCTTGTTTTTACTGTGTACTTGAGTTTTAAGGATGATCGTGCCGTGAAGTCTTGTATGTGAGGTATGTATGTTTTTTTCCCTACTGCTTTTATTTCTTTTTACAGTGACATTTAGAGGCTCTTTTAAACATATTTATTTATTCACCTGTTTTGCACTTTTGCTACAATCACTCACTGCATTCAATATCTTTGTACATGTACATGACAACAAAGAATATTATATTCTGTTCTCTTAAAAAAACAAACATTGTGTTTGTGAAAGGATAACATTGATGGGTTGCACCAGGAACAAACCTTTTACTGACCAAAGAAGCTTCACTGTAAGTACATGGATGTGTGCAGCATATTGATCATCCCTGTGGAGTTTCACATTGACAAGGATGACATACATTATTGGTCCCCAAGGAGATTTTTTTCTTTCACTCTTATTATGTTATGTTATTCTTACACATTATGCACATAAGTAATGTCTTTTGTTAATCAAAAGCAAACCTGTGTGTGTGTGTGTGCTCAGTGACACCATGCAGCCTTCCAAAACCAAATTTACAGTACTTTTAAGGAAGGAAAATGAAACATGCAATAGTCAGCCTGGATTCATTTCTCTGTCATCTGAGATACCAAAGGACAACATGATCCATGAGTGTGTGTGCATGCGTGTGTGTTGTGAAACAATGGAATGTGAACATGACTATGTTTTTGGCTTTGTTGTCAACATTTGGGGTTGCAGAATCACAGGGCGCTCTGTTAGCTCACCTGGTTGAGCGTGCGCCCCATGTACCAAGGCTCAATGCTTGACGCAGCGGCCTGGGTTCAATTCTGAGCTGTGGCCCTTTGAATATCATCCCCCTCTCTCTTCCACTTTTTTGACTTCAGCTGTACTTTCCAATAAAGGTACCAAAAGCCCCAAAAATGTGAACGTCAACATGTCAGCTCATATTAACTTGGAGGGTGAACACAGACATCACGACTAACCTGGCAGCTAATTTGTTCTTTCTTCCGCTCCATTGGGACTTCTTACCCTTCATTTACGCCTCACCTCTTTCCGTTTCTGTCTCATTTGCAGAGAGCCCCATCTGCTGCACTCTGTATGTCCCCTGTTTTCATAAACAGGTTCCAATTAAAAAAAATTGAAAAGAATACAACTTAAAACCAATACTTATTAAGAACTGTGATGTGAAACGGTTTACATGGGTATGTAGTTGTATTTACTGGTTGGCAGTAAGTATAACTAAAGTACTACTACTCATCTTATTCATAATTTTATCTGATCTGTTATTGAATCTAGGTTTAATAAATGGTTTCACAATAAAGTATTTTCCTTCTCATGTCTCCCTTTTAATGTAATGGCAAAACCCCTCCATAAGCAGGATACTCAATTACTCTGGACGGGTAGGAGTTCACCACTGTGCCAGGACAACCCGGTCACGTTGGTAATTTATTGATTTTTATGAAGTTTGTCTTTTTTCCATGTTGGTGAGCACGAATTTTAATCTACCATATTTCAATGGGAAGCATCTTTCGTGATCACAGCACGACTGTGGTCGCGAGTTGTATGAAAAGCCAAAACTCCACGCACGGAGGTTGATTGGGGTGGTAGATATGACACAGGACTTTCACCAGGGAGACTGGGGATTGTCTCCCGAGTATCAATTGTTCAAATCTTACACCCAACCGTCCCGTTGTTGACATGCATCCCTCAGAGACTGCGGATCGTGTCCCAGCGTGTGACGTGTCCTTTCCCTGTTGTTCTATTCCTAAACCCACCTCCGCCTAGATCAGTGGTTCTCAACCTTTTTTGGGCCAGCGCCCCCCCATCCATTATCCAGGTCCCTAACTACCCCCCATCAAATAAGATGTACGCTAATTGCCACAAATATTAAGGATTAAGTCCTAATATTAGGCATGTTATTGTTGTTACTATTGTTTTCCAAAAATAATTAAAAAAATCACATCATTGAATGGCAAACAACAGACTTATTAGTTTCCCAGGGATCAAAAAAGCCATGTGAATAAAATATTTACAGGTGTTAAAAAAAAATGCATCCTGACATCAATTTAAATTGTATAATAACAGCCAATCAGAACGACTAGATATGTAACATTCAACCTTTAATATGGTATTAAAAAAATTTACAGTAGCTAATAAGAAACAGCTAGCAATTTAATATTCAAATCATTTTTTCATTCAAATCTGAAAAGAAGCTGGCACTTATCAAGGGGTAAGAGCAGAAGGAAAAAGGTTTACAACCTTTGGAAGTTAGTGAGCGCCCTGCTGTAATTATTTTTGCATAGAACTCTTAATCAGCATTGATTTGAAGGACTGTCAAATTGATGATTGAAACCATAGTTTGAATTACACCACTGAATAATGACAACGTAAATAGTGCGCTAAAGTGGATGATCCAGTTTGTGATTGATTCCCGCAAAATTGTGAACTGAAGCAGGAAAATGAAATGTGCAGGTTTCCAGGCCGAGCTGCAGGGCAAAATCAAATCGGCGGCAGAGTGGGCGGGGTTTACCCAGTCTAGCTTTGCTCAGCTTCCAAAAGCTTTTGGATAGAGGTCATTCATATGTAGCTCAGCTTAAATTCTTTTCAGGAAGACCTAACTATTAATTGATGCACTCCTACATCAATTCAACCTTTGTGTGGCTGTCTGTTGCTGTCAAATTGTGGATTTTTACTGTTTGTGTCATTTTTTACAACATATTGACTATTTGCTGGTCCATGATTGCCAAATGCTGCTTGATCTCCGATTCTCTGTGGGAACATTGATCAAATATGACCCGGGTGGACAGAAAACCTTTCTGCCTCCTTTGCTGTCAGAGATACCTGCTCACTTCCTGCACAATCTGCTGTCATTTCCCCAAAGAAGTTGCTCCAAGAGGCAAGGGAAACACAGCGGACAGCTGGTGGACCTTAAAGCACATATGGCGTTCTATCCTGGATCGGGTCGGACTCCCCTTGGCTTCTTGGCAGAGTGCGAATCAAATTATCGTTGCAATGTTTCCTGGCTAGCCCTGGACCCTGCTGACACCTGGCTGGTACCTGTTGTCGGCAGGGATGTGGCGGCCCAGCTTCCTCGCAAACGTTTATCTCGACCCCGCAGAGGTGGCGTCAACCACGGATGTCTTGGGCCACTGAGACAAGTACACAGGACGGCCAGTCTGGTATCACAGGCCGCTCCTGTCAGAGCTGCCTTTGTCAATGCTAGGTCGCTAGCGAATAAGACCTTCATCCTGAATGACTTCTTTACCTCTCATGATTTGTATTTCTTATTCGTGACTGAAACCTGGCTGAATGTTGGTGAGATGAGCGCTTTTTCTGAACTTTTACCGGCTGATTGCTCTTATTTTTACTCTCCGAGGACTACTGGTCAAGGAGGTGGACTTGCTACTCTCTTCAAGGAAAAGTGCAACTCCATACAGCTGTCACTGGTCTCCTCCTCAAGTTTTGAACTAACCATGTTTGAAATGGGTCAATCTCAGCCTACTATACTAATGTACAGTACTATATGCAGTTACATATCGACCTCCTAAATATGATAAAGATTTCGTTACTGACTTCTCTGATTTCCTGTCAGAAATCATGTTGAAATGTGACCGGATTTTTATTGTAGGGTATATAAATATTCATGTACAGTATGTTGTCCTACAAATTCTCTGTCAAAAGACTTTTTAAATCTTATCATTGCGTTCAACCTTCCACAGTTTGTTTCTGGTCCGACACAGGTCCATGGTCACACATTAGACCTTGTTCTGTCATACGGTGTACCTATTTGTAATGTAGACGTATGCAAAGCTGTCTTCATTGATCACATGCCTGTTTTATTTGACGTTTCTCTTCCCCATCGAACCATTAAGCAATGCGCTCCACCTCGTATCCGCAGGATAATCAAACCCACCACTGCTACGCAATTCTCTGTTTTTTTTTAACATTGCTAGGGAGGCTGTTGGATCCTCTGCTTGTCAAAATACAGCAGGGTTAATCTCTTCTATTTGATCTACTTGTTGCAACATTCTTGACACTATTGCCCCATTTAAATCCATGTGTTCAAAACCCAAATCTGAGCGTGCTAGACAACAGTGTAGGAAAGCATTTGCAGGTTTCTCATGACATTCTTAGAAAAAGTTTGTACAATTATCAGAGAACTGTTAAAGCTGAGAAGTCTCTCATATTTCATTTCAAATAATTGCCACAAACATCACGTTCTTTTTAAAACAATTAACTGTGTTCTTAATACTCCCTAATCCGTCTATCATGTAAAATCCTCTGAGGCCTGTGAAAGATTTCTCAATTTTTTGTGGATAAGATTGCCTCAATTTGAGTAAGCATCTCACTTCCTGTTTTTGACCCCTCCATTTCCATTGAGTGTGCAGATGTTTTCAACCGATTTTAGTCTGTATCCATCTCTACTCTCAAAAACATTGTTACACATTTGAAACCCTCAGTTTGTCCCATTGACACTGTCTCACTAAGCCTTATTAAAAGAGGTGTGGACCACTTTTGGACCCAACAGCCAAGAAATTATAAATAGCAGCCTTTCTTTATGTTTTGTACCAACCTATTTTTAACAAGCAGTGGTGCATCCACTCATCAAAACAACAAATTTGGACACATCTGCACTTTCAAACTACTGCCCTATCTCTAAATTCCCTTTTGTCTTAAAGATTTTACAGAAGGCAGTTCTTTTACAGTTGCAGTCCTTTTTGGATACACATGGTGTTCTTTAGGTGTTCCAATCTGGTTTTAAGAGATTTCCTAGCACTGAATCTGCACTGTTAAGAGTTTTTAATGATCTTTTAAGCTCTACTTACTCTGGAGATGATGTAATTCTCTTTTAGATCTTACAGCAGCATTTGACATAGCTGACCACAGCATCCTTATGACTCTGCCTTAGAATGGTTTAGGTCATCCTTGTCAGATAGAGATTTTAGAGTCGTTTTGGTGGCTCTATTTCACCTACTGTGTCTTTCACATGTGGAGTTCCCCAGGGTTCGATTCTCGGGCCAATTATTTTTTCACTCTATCTGTTTCCCCTTGGATGTATTTTAAAAATACATCACATCAGCTTCCATCTCTACGCAGATGATTCGCAAATCTACCTCCCCATCAAAAGAAATGATAATAGTTCTTCAACAAGATTAGTTGACTGCTTTAATGATATTAAAGCCTGGATGGCCTTCATTTTTTAAAACTGAAACTGAGGTCATTGTTTTTAGACCCAGTGGCACCTCTGATGTCTCACGAATAGACCTTGGCATTTTGCTACCTTATGTTAAGTCAGCCCTCCGCTTTTTAAATCGCAAATTAAAACACATTTTTATTCCTTTGCTTTAAATCTGGCATGAACACTGGATGTTGTAATTGTCTGGTGTTGTATTCTGTCTATTAATTGTTTCATGTCCATGTACAGCACTTTGGTCAACCTGGTGATTTTAAATGTGCTTTAGAAATAAAGTTTGATTGATTGATTGATTGATTGATTGTTTGATAAATCCTTTTACCTTACTCTTAATCAATGCTCTACCTAACTTGAATCAGAATCAGAATCAGCTTTATTGACCAGGTATGAAGACACATACGAGGAATTTTCCTTTGGAGCATAGTTGCTCACAATGTGCTTACACATACAAAACAAACAAACAAACAAACAATATATAGTATATACACACTAATATAGACACACTTATATATACATATACTAAACAGAAACAATGTAGAGAGATGAGTGCAATGAAGAGACCAACAACAATTATTTAAATGTGGAACATAGTGCAAAGGGTACTGGGATAAATAGTATTAAGTTATTATATTACAATATGAACAGTATGAACATTATGAACAGTTCTGAAATAGGAAATGAGAATGATGAATAAATAATGGATAATAAGTGAGATATGAGAATGAGAATGATGAATAAATACTAAATAAATGGATTAATAGTGGAGCCAGTAAACAGGTGCTGTAGAGACAGTGTTACTGGGTTATTGGCCAGAACTGAACCTGACACTGTGGGTCAGTAGTCAGCTGTTCATCAGAGAGATGGCCTTTGGGTAGAAACTGTTCCTGAGTCTGTTGGTTTTCAGCTGTTGGAGGCAATCACCTTCCTGCTAAACCAATCAGAATAATTACACAAATGGCAGGGGGCAATCACAGAGTCCCAACACTAATTTAAATAATTGTTTCTCTCTTTGCCATTCAGCTGTCGTTGCATGCAAAGAGTGCAACCCTCCAACCCCCATTCCACCTCAAGTCATCTACCTCAGCTGACCGGTTGAGAGCCTCTTTCGGTCTGATCTTTGGGCTCCTTTGTTGCCACCACCGGTATCTAGATTCCATTGGGGGGTTTTGATGGTTCTCTTCCCCTATACATATACAAAAGATTTGTACAGCAATGGAGTCTAATTGACAAAGACTTTGTACATTTGTTTGAGCTGTACAATAAATCGTATTTGCATATCTGCAAACACGTGTCTCCTCATTGAAATACTGTCTTCTATGATGAATGTAAAGCTGTGTTTGTCCATTGGTCTGTTGCCTTGAAAAACAAGCAAAGAGTGTAGAGTAGAGGCCAACAAAGCACATAACTGACTTTGCTTCCCCTGTGGGAAAAGACAGGAAAGCCACTTTCATTGTATGGAGAACTGTCTCAAAACACATTACACTACAATTATTTGCGTTGCAATTGCATTTAAACCAAAATGTGTGCTTCACTTATTGTGTGTTGGATCTGGGTTTAAGTGGAAGCGGTGTCATTTTTGTCACCTGAAGTGGCATGTAACATGTTGAGACATAGTCTCCGTTTGTTTTAATTTGGTGGTACATTTTGTGTCTTCTCAACTAAGGACTGCGGCTCAGTGAAAAAAAGGAATGGTTTGACATGAAAAGGGACGTTTTTTGTATATGACTAATGACCTACGCCAGTGGCTACTGTCTGCGCTTCAGTGACATGGAGATGGTTAAAAATTGGCAAAATTGTATTAAACAACAGATTTTATGCATTAAACGTTCTTGAGCACAGATTAAGAAAAAATTTGCATGCACACACAGTTTGTTAAAAACGACCAATTATCCACCAACACAGACTTACAGTTAGACTAAATGTGTTTTATTTACATCCCCCTGCAATCAATACACATAATGTTGCAAAGCTGTAAGTATCTGGGAATTTGGTCAAATGGCAGTCTCCCTTTTTACTTACTCAGAACCCAGGATCAAAATCTTGACACCCTACCAGTAAATACTGAACATGCACAGACTTCCTTCCATTACTTTAAAACTAAATTTCCATAAATGTTTGATTAGTTAGTCAGTTGTACTTGAAATATTGCATAGTAAACATTTCTCTCCAATCCAGTTATTCCTTAACCAGAGATTTTATCTCAACCTACAAAGATCAATTCACCACTGAAACATAAATAAAAAGATAAAGATCTTTCCTCCTTGAGAGTCATATACTGTTGAACTTTAACTCAATTTGCTTTTAAGAGCTCACCACCTATGTTAACAGTCTTATCTGTTGCAGTTGCCTTTAGAAAACCCTCACAGAGCTTTGTCACGTAGCATGCAGGGTAAGGAGCACAAGGACTCTAAGAATAAAGCGATGACAGATGTCAAATGATGCAAATCAGGTCCTCTATAATCCTCCAAAGTCTTTCAATTACGTTGAATAATTTTTTAGTAAACACATCCAATCCACGATTAGGGACCAGTCAGTACTAATAACCAGAAACTGGGCATGTAGAATGTAACTTTTCTAAACATCAGACGAGAATTGCGGGGTCACACGTCAAATGAAAGTCAAAATAGAAGTTGTGTCCGGACAGCAGTGCAATGAACTAATCAGTCTAAAAATTAGCTACAGATAGATGGTTCATCCAATCACCTGCCAGGTATTTTTCCATTGCGGCTTCTCAGATGCGTCGGTGTTAAGAAACCATAAGGGCGCTTTCACACCTTTAGTTGGGTGGACTCTGTGCGATTCAGGGGGGAAGTTGCAACATTGTTGCATTTTTCATTTGGTTTGGTTTGCTTTCAAACCGCATCTTGAGTGGACAGACATTTTTGATTGGACCTGTAATGGTTTGGCTTGCTGCCTCCCCAGTCTGTCTGTTTCCCTCTCCCTTGTTTTTGTCTGTCCCGTCCTGTGCTGAGTGGGTGTGTCGCTCCATGTTCTCTCTCCCTCCTCGTCAGGACACCTTTGGCTTCGTACACAGATCCAGCAATCACCGCTCCTGTCTTAAAACTTGGCTTTCCAACCAGTCTCTACCAGATTGTCGATGCACCCACAGTGGTAACACTCTCTGTGGCCAGCCTAAGTGGTTTTTATTAGATAGTCTGCCTTTACTATCTCCTGCTTTAAGCTTTGTGGACTTTGTGCATTTTTTGCTTCTGCCCCAGATACCCGCTTCAGTCCTGTAAGCCCAGTCCACCTGTGTGAGCCAAATTGTTAGTTTTTGTACCTGCATCCAACCCGTCTGCCCGCTCTCAGCTCCGGATCATTTCAAAGCACCATCATTAGCTTTGTCATTAGCTTTGTCTGTGACATTGCTCTTTTTATAACCTGTGTATGTGTGTTACCTGGATACCTGAGTACTGTTTTGTACTCAAAGGCAATTCATTGGACAGGAAACAAAGAGAGGAAATTACGCAGGGAGGTGCACCAGAAGGTTCAACCAGCGTCTGATGCTAATAAATATTTCACAACTAGCTTTTCAGATTCCTCTAAATGTCTCTTTCTTCTCTGTTTGCTCAATGACTCACTACATAGTGCTTGATACATATTTACCAACCGCATGCAGTCACAACACTGCCAACGACACTTAGGAGGATGTACGCGCACACACACACACACACACACACACACACACACACACACACACACACACACACACACACACACACACACACACACACACACACACACACACACACACAGTTCATGTTTTCCTTTAGTATGACAGAGAAGTCAATCCAGCCTGTAAATTTGCTTTGGGAGGGTATAAGGTGTCACTGAGCACACACACACACACAAACACACACACACACACACACACACACACATTTGCAGTTGATTACCGTAATGTATGATTTTCTACTAACTTTGTAAATAAAAACTTAACAAAACATATTACTAGTTAGTCAACTGCTTAATGATAGGGTCCTATGCACATTCAATGGTGTGGTTAAATTCAGTATTTTACTTTTCATCACATAAATTACAAAACACATACACTCTCACAATAAAGAAATAAAAACTCTACTCATGTCCGGAAAAAGTCAGAATGCCCTCAAACATAGGGAATTTTGCGTTTCATGTGGGCATAGTGTTAAACTCAACTCCCCATAAAACACACACACACACACACACACACACACACGTCGGCATGCACGCAGTAAATCAACACCCCCATGTCTGTTTGCTGACTTGCTGCGTCAGACAACCCGATTGGGTCCAACATAGGGACTAACTGTACCAAGCCAATAAATCTTGTCACCCATTCAAACCACAAGACCTAAAGAATCCAAACCACTTGTAACTATTACTATCTATTACTGGTTAGTTGCCCAATTTCTCAGCCTCTGTGTGGGAATGTCAGTCCAATTGCAACACATGCCATTCTGTTTTTCATTACAGTGTAAAAATTATTTAGCAAAACACAGATGGTAATGACAGCATGGAGAGTGAGATAAATTACCAGAGACAGGCATATACTGTAAATATACTTTATATAGATATATATTGTTACTTTCTGGTATCAGCAACTATAGTTGAAGTTCAGGAAGAGTATGAGAGAGGGAATTATAAAAGATAAATGGGGATAAGGTAGAAAGAGTGAAAGGAGGATAAAGAGAAAAGAAAATGAGACCTAGAGGGAGGTGGACAATGATCAGAGTGAGAAAGGAAGAAAAAGTGAGAAAGAGATGGGGTGAAAGATGGAGGGAAATGGAAACAGTTAGAAAAAGGGTGACTAATGTGACAAGGGGAGAGAAATGCTGATTGAAAAGAGAGAGAAAGATTGTAAACAGTCATATATCAAGTTTTCCCCCTTAACGTTTTCCTGGTGACTGGTGGATTTATGACATCCTTGGTCAATTATGTCTCCATGGATACAGTCTTGGCATCAGGCACGCTGCAAACTGCTGGAAAACACAAAAGTGTGACGTTGGGAAATGCGTGAGCATGGTGTTTCAGACCGCAGTCAGACAGCCATGAAACTGAAACGAGGAGCCAGAGAGACGCACAATGCTCTTGCCGTGATAAGAAACAGAAGGAGAGTGCCAGAAAACATCCCAGACACGGGAAATGAATATATCTTACAGCCAAACTTAATCTCAATTAATTTATTTCAAAGATTATAGCAGTATTTGTTATGCCATGTGAACAATAAAAAGGACTTCTTGAATCACAGTTTTTTCAGTTGTTGAGATATATAGGTCAATACTGAAGCCATAATTAATTTAAATACTAACCTGAGTCTTCAGCCAAGTTCTTAATATCACATCCAAAAGTCCACAAAACACATCATGCATGTCTCAAAATGTTGTTGGACCAAAGCTCTGGCAACAATTCTCTCTAAAAAGCTACATTGTTACTCGTAACACACTGAAAAAAACATAAATAATGAACATTTATCCTTGAAGTTTAAACGATTTTTGACATAAATCTGTACTTCATTATACAACAAGAATACTTGATTTTTTTCTTTTGACTTTTAAGTTCATGAGACAATGAATCAGACATTTGGTTCAGTATCCTTTATGTTTTATATCTGTGCAAATTTCAGGGCTGCAATAATAATTACAAAAAAAAGCACAAAAACATGCAGACTATAGTATGATCACTCGAACTGTTCTCATCAACATCACATGTTATGTCATTGATTCCAGGTGAATCAGCTGTTTAGAATGATTTTACTTCATCTTATTATGTCTTTTCTGCTAAGATGTTCCATATATTTCAACATGGTCATGGCAGCAACATTTGCCATCCTGCTGTTTTGATCGTGTTTTTAATTGTTTTGTATAAATGGAGTTTTGCCGGCGGTGGAGGATGAATGTGAGAAGAGTTCCTGGGTTTTGGAAAATATAGTAACTAAATGCATTTTGTGTAAAAGCAATAAAAAATGATTCATAGTTCGGTCCACACAGACTGTTTAGCTGACTATGTGTAGAACTTTGACAATGTGTTTTCGATCAATGCATGCTAGCAATCCAAATTCTTTTTAAACTAACCCTAACCCAAGTAAAACTATCACAACAACAGAACTAACCAAGACAATGAAGAAAATCTCAACTCTTTGTCTTTTATTACGTGTGATATACTATCACATAATAACAATCAGAATAATGTTCATCATAATCCTGATAATGATATAGGCAGCCCAATGGGTAACACTTTATTTAAAGGGCTGTTCATTAGACTTACATGACATTGTCATAATCATGACAAGACACGTCATGAACATGAAGAAGTCTTTATGAATGTTCATGACTGTTGTCATTAAAGAGCAGATAAGCTTTTTCATTTTTTTCTGACCTATAAATAATGTTTCAATGTTGTCAAGTTCTGTTAAACGATGCAAAAATGTCAAGTAATGAGATTAATGCATTTAGACAGTTTGGGGCATAGCCCTTCAAGTAAAGTGTTACCGCCCAATGTAACTTGAAATTAAGTTTGTAATTGTAATGCAATTATGTTGAAAAATGTCGCCATCTTTGTAATGATGTAATTCCAAGGCCAATATTCAATGCCAATACAGGAAGTAGCCCCTATCCACTATCTTAACCAAACTTTAATTAAGTGTTTTAGTGCCCTAACCTTGGCCATAGCTCAATCAGGACTCTCATATCGAGGTGATAACCATTAGAGCGTTGCCCTGAAATACACAACATTGAACAGATATGCAGCTCTGACATCGCAGGAAGACCTAACACAGTCAAATCAGCTATTGGTGGGATTCACCTCCCTGTTAAACCAATCAGAATCGGCCACAACTTTAAAAGGACAGATCTCAGCATCATAACCCTGCTTTAAATCTGTTCTCTCCCTGTGCTGTCAGTTGTCGTTGCAGGTAAATCGGGCAACTTCCACCTCCCCTTCTACCTTCTGTTGTCGTCTTTCTCCATTGGTCTGGTCTGTAGGTTCCTTCTCCGCCACCACCGGTGTCTGGATTTCATCGGGGGGTTGTGACATAGTTCTCTTCCCCTTTTTCTCTCCTGATTGAAATTAAAAGAAACATTTAAAAAGAAAAACACATATAAAGATGCTAATGCAGGAAGAGGCAATTGCGGGGGAGGGATGCACATTTGTGATGTAGAGCTCAGTGTTAAAGGCTAACTGAATGAGTGCCAAATATGGGCCGCTTATTAAAAGAGATTGTGGACATACTTGATTAGAGGGTGTATGGAACAAGTGATTATAAAATTACTTCCACGCCTGCCTGCAATAACCTGATGGCTCCATCTTTATTTACATAACCCATGTCCCAGAAATGCCTGTTACTAACCCAGCTCTGGGGAGTAATTCCCCGGAGTCCTTATGTTCTTTTTCGCACAGCATGTTTCCTTGGATCAGGGAGACTCCAAAACGACGGTTGCAGCTGTCGCCATGGTTCCGCTACACGTCCTGCGATGCCATGTTACATCCTGCTACGCTCCGCGGTGCCCAGCTACGTCCTGCTGTGCCTTTTAATGCAGCACAGTGCCCTGCTATGCCATGAACTACTACAAAGAACAACTACAAACTACTATTTTTTGTGACTGTGACCTGGGTCTGTCCGAGGTTTCTTCCTAAAAGGGAGTTTTTCCTCCCCACTGTCGCACTGTTGCTTGCTCCGGAGGAAACTACTAGAACTGTTGGGTCCTTGTAAATTCTGGAGTATGGTTTATACCTCCTCTATCTGTTAAACGTCTTGAGATGACTCTTGTTATGAATTGATACTATTGAAATTGAAATTGAATAATCTAAATATTTCCCCATGACTGCAGTTTCTAGCGCAGATATCAAAGATAGCATTCAAAATGTGGACATTGGAAGTTAAAAAAGATTTTCACAGAACATAATCCAGGGCACTGGCAAATCATCCAATATCAACGTTCCTGTCTGGAAGAAGGGTTTAGATGAGAAAGAGTCATAGGAGTGGGATCAGGGAGGAAATGGCATTAAGCCAGAAGGATTCAGAACAGGTAGAAATGTGGACTTCTCTCTTTCAGTTTTCATCTTCACAGGCTTATACCTTTGACTTTTTTTAACAACTCCAAAGCCTGTTTTCTTTACACTGAAGATTTGCCCAACTGTCAGTCACCTAACATTATCAATGAAAAAATAAAACTGCTAATAACAAGGTTATCAGCCAGACAAAGCCCCAACCAGTGACTCAGCATTTAACAACAAATTCAACGGGCCCCATGTCTTATGAACATTCTGAAACTAAAACTGCATTTTTCAGTTGGACAAATCAAGAGAAAATTAACTTTGTTGTGCAACACACTCTCGCAAAATATGACCATACATATAGCGTTAGCCAAACTGTCAATATGTCAAGCTAAAGTAGACCCACGTTCACAAAGGCCCTACTTAACTCATTTTTGTAATGGGTAAGAAAAAAAAAAAAGTGAATACATAATGCTTGACTTTCACATCACTTGAGACAGGAAGTGTATACAATTTCATAGCACTGGTGCAGCTTGTGATACTACATATTTTGTTATAGATCAGGTTTGCACTTAATCACTATTGTGTTACATCCTTCTGCAATAGATAGTGACTATAGAGACATTTATTTAAATTAAACTCTTCAAGATTTTTCATTTAAATCCTGTCAGTATTTCTGGTGATACTATGCATTCATACTGTATTTTTTTCATAAATTTGCATTTAATTCACTTAAAAAAAAGGACGAAAATAAGGGGAAAAACTTTTGCTGTACTTATAATTTTTTGCATTGTGTAATTGGATAGAATCGAGCTTACAAAAGCAAGTCTGAATGACTATGTGTGTGTGTGTGCGCGCAGCTCTGTCTCTGTGAGTGTTTTTGCTTGGTAGCATCGTTTACCCTCCTAAGCCTCCTTTACAGTACCTTAATGAAAGGACCACATGCATGATGATGCGTCACTGCTACACATTAAACACACACACACACACACACACTCAGAGACTCAGAGGGTCAGTATATTTATATGCGTGGTGTGACTGTGGTATATTTAAGAATTTAAGCGTCATAAACAACAAAACCCACAGCAGGGCCAATCACTCAGATGAGAGGCAAAATTGCCCTTAATGGAGTGTAAAAGACTGCAGATGCAAACAGTGAGTCTGCAGGCTAACGTCAGACACTGGCCTAAACACTGTTTTAGGGGCTGAAATTACAGTTTAGCTGCTGCTCTGTCTACCACCAACACACCAATTTCAGGAACCTGCAGCGTTGCGAACTCACAAGAGTATATTCATTCAATCTCTTGGTCATTCATCTCTCATTTTAACAGGGGCCAACACATTAAAAGTGGAGCCTCTCGTACAAATACAGCTGATTACAGAGGAAAGACCTTAAGAAAAAAACAGGGGAAACGTCGTCTACAGGAAAAAGGAAAAAGGCCACTATTGGGAAAGATGCATTTAGTACATCACTTGTTATGGTTCCAATAAATTATCGTGAACGTTTTGAGAAAGAAGTACAGGACTTGTGATAATGTAATATGTAAGTGTCAACTGAATTCCCCTGTCATTTTAGTTTATATTGTTTTATATTGAGATGTGTATGCAGTATTGCCAAACACATTTATAATCCCACACAGTGAACCTGGTGCTTTTGGGCTCAAAGACAGTTGTCTGCGTCACTGAGTTTTCTCTTTTAATACATGAATTTGTCTCTTTTGACCCATGTTACACTATACTGCACAGAATAAGAAAAATAATATACAGTAGAGCAAGTGTCTTGAATGTTTTTAGGCTCCTTAGCGGAAATAGAGACGGAGTTGGGACCACCTACTACATGTACTGTGTAAAATTAAGTTACATTAAAGGGTAACTTTTTTAAAAACCTGGACCCTATTTTCCTATATTTTTGTGTCTTAGTGACTGATGGGAACAGCAATCTTTGAAACTGGTCCAGTATTTAGCAAGATCGTTGAAGTCGTCAGTAAAGAAACAAGCTACAATAAGAGTTAATCGGGCAATTGTCCAGCTTGCGTGTGTTTTCTTATTGTTGCGTGTTGTGGTTTATTTGCTTGTGTTTTCATATTGTTGCGTGTTGTGGTGTGTTTGTGTTTGTGTTTGGGAAAGTTATGTGACTTTCCCAAAATGTTGTACTTTCCCTTTAATACTCCTGAGAACATTAATAAGTAAAGTAAAGTAAGTAAAAAAAGAAAGGAAAACCCTGACAGTGTAACGTGTTACAAGGTCAGAAGAACACAGTTACTATTAAATCAAAATGAATTACATGCTTATGTCTGCACACCCTGACAAACTGGTGACAGTGTATGTGTGTGTATGTGTGAGTGTGTGTCAGAGTCTTATCCAGTGCACCTGGGCCTTTGTCTCATGACAAAGACTTTTATCAGAGGCTTAAGACCATTGCTAATCTGTATTCTCTTATCAACGCCCCCTCAAACCACAATCATGTTGTCATACACTCCCTCCACAGGGCTGACACGAGATAACATTGGCACTCATCTATGAGTGCTAATGCTATGAGTGCTATGAGTGCAGCTGAGTGCTATACTAACACACATTAGTAGTAGTAGTTAGCTAACAGCGATGTGTGCCCTAAGTCACCCTTAAATAGCATCGGTTATAAATATAAAGCAAACAAAGATCATGATGACTAATCATGAAAAACGTCCCATAATGTCCTAAATAGAGATATGTGCATTTGAGTATTGCTTTTTAAATTATATATCTTAGAAAAATGTGAATCATATTTATCTTCAAGTTTATTTTCACTGTCACTTTTTCAAAGCATTTAACACTTTTTCTATATTCATGGTCAAATAAACCTAGTGTATATGACATTATGACATTTCTACTCACTACTTCTGAAAGGCAAAAAAAAAAAACGAAATTAAACGATTCAATGAAAGTAATCATTCATTTAACTTGTGAAGAACATGGATGTATGTTACATGTAACATACAACATACATCCATGTTATTTTGGGGCATTTTGGTAGAAAGAAACCCATAGTTCTCATAAAAAAAGAACTTTGAAATCAGTTTAAATTTGACCCAAGGTCAACAAAAGTGCTATTTATCTGCTGATGGGTAAACTGTCTTTATTGTGAATGGACTATACCAATAACCTATTTTTTTAATGTATTTAGTTAAAAAGTAAAAACACATTTCCTTTCAGTGAGTACCTTATAAGTTTTTTTTTTTGTTCATTTACTAACAAGCAAGGGAGAAATTGAACTATTTGAATGAGTTATTCATTAAGCTGCTATTTTATCTAAGTCAAGATAAAAGTCCTCAAACTCAAATTTCTTTTTGTCACTAAAATGCGTAATCTGAATAACACTTTTTTTGTGTCTAGCTGCATATACTGTTTAGATTTTCATAAGACAGGGTTGACTATAAGGGGAAAAGATGCAACCTTACTCTAACTTTATGGATGGCTATTTGACAAAATAAAACACATTACCAACCTAACAGTGGATTAGAAACATGTATTTGCTAAAATGTTAGTATTAACTTGTGACTTATTTACTTTGGGGACAGACTCGTTGTGTCTCATCAAGAACAAATGATGTTGCCATATAGCTTTTGAATAGTCAGTGTACAGACAGATATAGAGAGACTAATCTATGGGACATGTCTGGGGGATATGGTAAGGCAGGTTCATTTATATGCGATGGCACAGTTTATAGGCTACACTTCATATAGGTTTAGGTTGAGTGTTAATGTAAAAGAATGGAAATGCATCCCATTTAAAAAAGGTAAAAAGATTATGATTTTTGGGGAGCTTTTCTGGCCTTTAATTTGACAGGACAGCTTGAAGAGAGGAAAAGGTAGAGAGAGGGGGGATGACATGCAGCAAAGGGCTGCGGGGTGGATTTGAACCCGGGGCCCTGCCAAGGACTCAACCTACATAGGGCACACACTCCATTAGGGGAAACAAAGGTTGGCCCAAAATGCTCGGGTTTTTTTAAGAGCATATTTATTTCTGAAGGTGATACCACTTGAAAACCAAATGTTATACTTCTCATACAAATGAATCTGTAAAACCTGCAGAGGTAAAAGAGCAGCAGACAAAAACAGAGACATTAAAACCGACATCCAATGACTGAGCTGACTGATAGGATTTACTTGGAGACTGAGTGACGTCAGTACCAAGACATCTTTATGAAAGTGTGTAGCTAGTCAGTGCAGTTAGGTAAATACAAGGCCAAAGCACTAAGCCTGATATATATTACTATGTGTTTGGAGGGCAGGAGTGTAGTGTTTGGTATTTGAGATAATATTGATGGTTGTTAACTGTTAACGTATGTGTGTGTTTGTTGTATGCCGAACCCCTCTGACATGATTTATAGTTTTCACAGACAGCTGAATTGGTAAAGCTGCTTGCTTCATGTTAAGCATAATCAATTTAACATGACACAACACTGAGATGACAGTTTGAGGGGTTTGTGTACCATGTGTATTTCCAATAAGAAGACTTCCAAATCCTTCACCCACAACAAGCAAACATATGTGTGTGACAATTATGTATCATTTGGGGCAAAGATTGTCCATATCCGGAAATTCCGCCGGATGTCAGTCTTTTTTGGCCAATGTCTGTTTTCTTCCAATTTCTTTGTGTTGGAATTTTAAACTCCAGTGAATTTCTGGGGATTGTGGTTAACTGCTCCTCAGATCCCTGCAGGGTAAATCCAGACAGCTATTTGTCCAATCTCTTCTCTAGCACGACTAAAACAACTTTGTAATCCACATGTTCCACCAAAACAAGTTCCCTGGGGCTAGGGAACCTTTAAAGTATTTCGGACAAGTGTGGTTGTCTACTGGTCACCTTGCTATTTTATAGTTGACTGGCTGATGTCCGATTTACTTTCCCCAGAGACATTGAAACACTGAATAGCCCCGTTTAACATGCTAGATAATGTTAGCTAAAATTAGCTTGTGGTAGAAGGCTATGCAGTTCTGGACTGCAAATACAAAAATCTATCTGCTTATTCATGTACAATCAGCCAGTTGGAACAGATCAACACACCAGAATAAGCATGTTTTTGCAGTATTTGATGGCCGCATGCCTACACTTATAAAATTCAAGTCAATGTGGAAGTTATCCGAGTATTCAGAATACGTTACATGGATTGAGTAACGTAACGGAATATGTTTTACAAGTTAAATTTTTGGGCATGTATTCTGTGTTCTGTAACAGAATACGTTTTGAAAGTATCCTTTCCAACACTGTGCAAGACTATGGCCAATATAGAAGCACCTGCGTTTGAGTCCCTAAGCCTCTCTGCTGGCTACAACACTGGGAAGATGTCTCCTCCACAAGACCCAGGAGAGAAAAAAGGACACCTGACTGATGGAACTCTTGAAATTATGCTAGAGAACTGACTGTTCCATAGGCCAGGAGGTAAGAGGAGTAGAAGGCATAGGCTCAAGAATGATCTACAACTGATTCATAATTAAGGTCTCACTGAAGAAATTTAGCAAAATATGGAACCCCTTCTTTCATTATATTTGAGGCATGCATTTCCCGAATTTTCCTACGTAATGGAGTTGATGGTGTCACATGACAGGAGGCAGATCGAGCTAAAGACCTTTTTCTTGTTATCACAGGACGCATAAAACCATTAAATTACAAAATATGAATTATCCTACTAACCGACGTGTTCAGCTGGGTGCCAAGGCAACTGATGGGTTTGTTCCTTTAGCTGTCTGAGCAGGACTTGTGAGTTGCAACGGTAGTGTGGTTTTGAACTATGCAGTATGTGCAGAACAAGTTTTTAGAGGGGTTCGGTGTAGTACACCTCTAAACAGGCTGGAAACATCCTCAACTTCCAGTAGATCTTGCCGCAGGTCACTCAGCTCATCCTTATTAATAAAGTCAGTCAGTGTTTTTGGTTGGAATTCTATGAAACATCATGGTATTCCCTGGTCTCCCCTGTTAATTGTCGCAGCTCTTGACAATACAGAAAACACCCATGATTGTAAACTATGCTTTTAGTATGTAGCAATTGTTGACTCTGTTACTCCAACTCTGAGCAAACTCCAGGCCAACTCTCTGCTCCGTGACCGAGCTTCTCAGGTGCTGCGAGCAAATCACTCCGCCCAAGTAGCAGAAGTAGCAGTGCTTCGCCTTTCTTAGAATATAGTTCCAGTTATTATGTGGTTAGAAAATGGCTGTGTCTCATGTGACCTTGTTATTTGTACACCCTGTGACTATACACATCATGTAAAAAGGAACATTTTGGCATTATTTTGTCACTTATTGCGAGCAGTAGCTAGTTCGAAGCAGTTACCGGCAGGATCTTTGCTAGGCTAAGCTAGGGGTGTCAGACAGAGTGACGCACGGAGATGAGTAGGGTGTGTATGGACTTGTCTAACTCTGGGGATACGGTGAATGAGCTAAAGTCCCAATAAGTCAGCGTGTTCCTTTAATACAACCCTTGTTATATAAAAATATGTTATAGCAACACGCTGCTCTCCATTGCCCATGGCTAAATCTGTGTGTGTGTGTGTGTGTGTGTGTGTGTAAACATTACATTTTGCTGCTGAGTTTGGCCTTTTGAATTTGAAGAAGTTGAAAACACATTAGTTGAATTTTAAACATTGTATTTTGAATCTGAATTCGGTATATTTAATTGTTTATGTTGAATTTTGGATTCTGAATTTATGAACTTTGAAAAATAAAGGTGAGAATTAGTTGAGGCAACACATTCAGATGTCATCCCATTTCAATGCATCAGTATTCAGTGGTAGAAATTCAATGGCTTTTAAATTTCAAAATCCGATGACCGATACTTCCACATTAACCTTACAAAACAAATGATTGACAACCTTACAAACAGATTCCCCGGCTGCAATACCGCCAACAGAACAGATGCAAGAGCCTGGAAATACCGACCAATCAGAGGAGACTGTCATTTTCAGGAGGGGGGCTTTAAATCAGTTCAGGTATATGCAGGCAGACAGCATGAGAAAACAAATACATTTTTTGAGCATCTGCTTAAAAGTGTAGTTAACAATAATATGGCAATACTAAATACTAAAATTGTCAGATTTTTCTAAGCAGAATTTGAAGCAGTTTGACTTCTATCCTTGGAGACTGTGGGGGGGGGGGGGGGGGGGGGGGGGGACCTGACACACTGCGTGTTTGCTGTATTCTAAGTGAATGTGATGGCTGTATTTAGGAGCAGGGTGATTATGGTGATGTATTACCAGGAGCTGTTATGGTTGGAGCTGACAGCTGAGGCCAAACATTTTCACACAGACCTGTCTGGGGGAAGTAGAGACGCTGTCAGGTTTGTTTAAGCTGAAGGAGCTTTGTCGCACTCTTTCATAATCTTTCTCTGTCTTTATACCCACCTCTGCTCATTCTCTGTCTCTCTTTTCAAGCTTTGAGCACATTGCCTCAACCTAGGTGGGCTGTGGAAATAGTTCCCCACCCCTGCTCTTTTCTGTTTCTTCCCTTTCTTTCCCCTCTCTTTTCATCCTATCTCAGGTGTAGACACATAATTATGGTATGGGCTCAAGTCAGTCTCCAGCTATCCCAAATGTGCTGTCTTCTAACTGTGTCCAGTCATGTGTGTTTGCTCTGTTCTTGTTTTTTTATGTTTGCCCTCTTATACACCTATACGCACATTCTGTTTGTCTGGATGTATGTACGCAGTCTGAGAGTCTGTGTGGTGTGTGTGAGTGTGTGTGTGTGTGTGTGTGTGTGTGTGTGTGTGTGTGTGTGTTATTAGCTGCTATTGGCTGAGAGTTTGTTTCTTCTCTTTCTGTCTCAGCATCTAAGAAAAAATAACAGCAGATGAAAGGGAAGAGGAAACCAGCACAAACACACACATCTGAAATGAAAGACACTTCTTGGGGACTGTGAATGTCTAAAAACAAAGAACCATGATTAGATACGTAGATGCCTCTCGACACATCAAAACCCACAGCATGTGCCTTGAAATAACTGTGAAGTCAGTTCAACATTGAGTGTACACTCAACTTTAAGTGAGGTGGTATTCTACCTCAGAAGGAGACAAATATGTTGGGGTAGAGAAATCTGCCTAAACAACTGGTATCTACCAGACTTATATCTGCCGAATGTAAAGCAGATGTTGGTTCCTCATTTCTTTTGCCACTTAAACACCTGTGCTGCTCTTTGGTGCTCCAAAACCAATGTTACAAGCAACAGAAGCACCTCTGCATGTGACTCTAGTTACCACTACACTTGGCAGCAAGTAACACTAGCCTACCGCTAACTAGTAGTTGAATTAACCATGGTTAAAACCAACAGTAGATGGATTAAACATGGTTAAAATGCTGACAACAGTCTGCAGCTAAAGTCACAAACTCGTTGCTATATGGCCACAGCTGTTGTTGGAGAAACAACACAGACGGGACTTAATGGTGCATTCACTTGCAAATTGTAAGCCTCGTGGTGCATTCAAAGTTATTGTAAAATACCCATTTGTCATCTAATAATGATAATACAAATAATTTATACTTTATTAATCCGACAAGGGAAATTACAATGTTGTTAGACTAGACGTTACACACAGGCCTGAAATACATGCACATGCTCAGTACCTATACACACACTAATGGAGAGATGTCAGAGGGAGTGGGCTACCACTGTTGATGGACAGGCGCCCCAAGTATCGGTGCATTGCTCAAGACACCTGGCATTGCTCAGGAGGTAAACTGGCACCTTTTTAGCTACCAGCACACCACCATACTTTGGTCTGCATGGAAACTTGAGAGACCTTCTGGTTCCCAACCCACAATGAACAGAACACTGTTAAGAAAACAAAATAGACCATAAATGTGTTGAAGACTGGTGTTGGAATAAAGGTGTAGATTTAAACCTTAAGACAGTGTCAAAGAAGTGACAATGAAATATTGCGAGATTTCTATGCCACTGTTAGAAGGGATAAAGGTGAGCTCTACCCCCTGAGCAGCTCTGTTGTTCTCCGTGCTAGCCTTAAGCGTTACCTAAATGACCCACCGTATAATCTGTCCTGATGTCTCCTCAAAGAGGGTGTATTTAATCGTGAGCATTGTAATTTATTTATTGGGCCGAACATCACCCTTTGAAGTAATACACCACCGTTAAAATAGGGCTTATCACGGTCTCCCCTAGCTGTGGACAGGTGGGCCAACGCATTTTTTGTCTCAGAGTATGCATTGTATTAGTCCGGTGCAAAACCTGCTAGGGTTGCTTGTGGTCTGCGTATTCAATATTTGCCAAGGAAATCATCTAGTCTGAATGTGCATTGCTACTTGTACTCATTGGGAATACGCAGGCCACAAGAAGTAATTAGTTATTTTTTATTTTTTTGGCTTACTTTTACTCACAATATGTAAACTGGCAACAAAGGATTCCTTTCACTATGCTAAGCTAACTAGCGACTCCGCTGAGGCGGACTAAAACAATGCATGCACTGAGACAAAAAATGCAGTGTTACCCTTATCAACAGCCAGGGGAGACCGTGATCAGCCCTATTTCAACAAAGGTGGCATGTTCCTTTGACTGTGATACAATCAAAGCCTGTTGTGATCTATTGTTTGAATATAGTCTACTACTGCATCAGGTCTCCCCTAACCAAACTAGCTTTTTAGCACTAGCATCAGCTTCTAACTCATTTTGTCATTTCTAGCAAACTCAAGGCTTCAAAACGGTGGTCCACAAAACCAATGGGGGATGTCATGGTGGCTACATCTAATTCTACTTTTTTACACTATAGTGATTAAGATTCTACATTGATTCCATAAGTTTTCCACTGCTGACTGTATGTTTTGGTGTAGTTGTGTTTGGATAACTACTCTACCATGACAATTACCTGAATGTCGCAAGATGGAGGTGAGACTGAAGGTTCCAGAAAAACCAAGCAAGTGGAACATGGGATACATTTTTTATGCCAGAGCCTTTATGATGTCTTAGCCTCCATCTTAAAAATAAAGAGAATATTGGCACACACTCGTATATCCACACTCACTCATTGTCACTCTCCACTCTCTCACTTTTCCTCTCAGCATTAAGTTCATCATAACTGAACTTAAATAAATCTTTGTAGCGGATTACGCTTATCCAGGGTCAGTTGTCTTAAAACATCATGAAAATAAGTGGGATGATGTGTGTGGGTCTTTCCAAATACACCAACCATGCATCCACCAGTTTCATGTGGTCTTTAGAGTGCTCCACTGCCAAACAACCATATGTTTATGTGATATGAAATGAAATTATCCTTTCATTTTGGAATAATGCACATCTCATTTTAATATCAGTGGAATATCCTCCTACTTGAATCCTACTTCTGTTGTGTGTGGCCAGGGCCACACACAATAGAAGTGACTGCCAAATACAATGATCCACTATTTTTGTAACTTCCTCCAGTTTGTTGCAGTGAATGATCGAATGTTCAAAACAGATCTTTTAGTTTGATCCAACAACTTGTAGAGTGATTTAGAAACAATATGCAGCCAAGATTAGTCCGTTTGTATATTAATGACAATAATGGAGTAATTTTATATTTTCATTCATGCTAATGGCTAGCTTTAGGGACGTTAATGTCAGTCAGTTGGTCCACCGATGTGATCCAGACTTAAATAACTAGCAGATGTTGCTAGATCTGGATGTTTTGCAGATCACTAGCCCCAAGATTTACGTTCAACTCAGTGTTCAATTCATGGGCCTGCAAATAATGTTTGACTTTTTAATAACCACGCTGTAATTGTCTTGTCTTTTTTAGGGTTGTCTAGGGTTACATTTTCTGCAGACATTTATGCCACCCCAAGGATAAATTGCAAGAAATAATCATATTTTTTAAGATTACATTTTGGTTAATTTTTAAGCCTTTAATTTTCACAGGACAGCTGAAGACATGAAAGGGGTGAGAGAGGGGGAATGATATGCAGCAAAGGGCCGCAGGTAGGAGTTGAACCCGCGGCCGCTGTGTAGAGGAGTAACCTACACACAAGTTAATAACTTTGTGATGTCCAATACTGTGGTATCCAGTAAGACGAAATACTTGCAAAATTATTTTCCCACCATCCTCAGCTGTGTTTTCTGTTTAGTATATAATATAAAACACAACTAAACTTAACAAAGTAGTTTTTTCAGTGGCAGATGAATTTGGTGTTTTAGTTTTTGGGGAAGCCGGACAGTTAATGTGGCATAGGCGTAATTTACAGGGGAGCGGGGGTTAAGCCCCCCCCTTATTGCATCTGGCCATTGCAACCCAATCCTAAATTCATTATAATTTCCATTATATAAATAAAGACATTTGGACTAAAACTTGTTGCAGAGAAAGCACAAATTGTTGCAGAGAAGTTCACCAGAATGCAGAAAAATTTGTTTGACATTCAAAATTTCTATTTTGCTTAAATGTGGGGTAATGGTGGGCGGATCGATCCGAGTATGAATAATACAGATACCGACGCTGGTATTACCACTGTAGTAAGATCACTACTATAGTTCAGTTTCAGAGGCGACCTGGCTTTCTGTGTAAGTGCTGCTCCTGTCACAGCGGAGCAGGCATCCTTTGCTCCTCCCGTCTCTCTTGTGATTCGACGTTGTCTCGGCACGGGACTCGTGGCTCCAAGCAAGCAGCACGCACACAAAAGCAGGACCGAGACAGAATGGCAGAGAGGAAGAGGAGCGCTGTGTGGAAATATCTTCAGGCTGAAAATGAAATGATAACAAGCTTTGTAATGTGTAAAAAAGCTGTTAGATATAATAAGATGTAAATTCATACAAGCATATGAAATACTATCCTTGGTTTTAACTCATTAATAATCCAAACGTAAAATCACAAAAAACAATTAGGTTAAAGGTCCTGAAAATGTATCCATCTTAATTATTAAAAAGTATTTTATCGGTGCTGTCGATATCGGCCCTGTATTGGTTGGTTTGAGGATTTTATGAAGAGAAGAGAAAAATTGAATATCTTCACACTTGTCCTTTAAATTGCCAGAAACTACATTAACTATAACTACACGTTGTTGCTTTATGGTGAAAAATGTATAACAATAACTTTCTTATGCAAGTGAGCTGAAAACAAGCGCTGTGCAGTCTCAAAAGAGACTCTCCTCTTCAGACAGTGTCTGACATTATAAGACAGACTCAGGAGGCGGTTAAGTAGGGGCTGCCTTTCAGACGCTGCGCTCATTTTTCCTTCTAGACAGGAGGAGGAGTGGGAAGAGAAGGAGGGGCTCTCTCTCTCTCTCTCTCTCTCCCCCTCTTTGTCTGGGTAAAATGGATTTGTAGGTATTTTCCAAGATTTGATGGTCGCTCCAGTCTGGATGATGTTTAGTAACACAGCTCTGTTAGCTGGTCTCATCCTCTGTCTTCCTCTCTCTCTCTGTCCTGGTGATCCAGGGGGCTTATAGAATCCCAGACAGTGACAGTCTGAGGTGAATCTCCTGTGTGTGTGTGTGTTTGTGTGTGTGTGAGTGTGTGTGTGTGTTTAGGCCACAGACACAGGGATGAAAAGGATAATTACAGGATGGGCCATGCTCAGGTGGCTCTATCAGTAAGGGCAGTGCAGATGTATCTGACCATAACTGACATCGATATGATGAAAACCACAGATGTTTGACTGTGAACAGTTTGCTGAAGTTTAGATCTTCAGATGGAGCTGTCATGAAATTGTAGACTTGCGGTTTTGGATGCCCCACTCTATAACTTTGACAAAAAAATAAATGGAAATAAATAACAGTTATTTCCAATTGTCATTGTTGTAGGCCTAAAGTAATTCTTGTATAATCAATTTACATAACATTTTATTCAACTAAAATGTATCTCAAGGCCTACGTACAGTAACTTTACAGGATTATCCTCTAAATGTTGCCACTGTCTGCAAAGGCATTCAAAGACAGGGCCAAAAAATGGCAAAAAACGTCACCACATGGCTAATTTACTTTAATTACAAGAATCAAACCTTTATTAGAAGACTCATATATGTTTTCTGGTTCCAGACAGATTTTTAAAACATGTTTCTGCTGATAATCAATAAAAGTAGTTTGGACTAAAGTGGCCCAGCTATTTGAACTGGATCCATATATAAAAGCCTTATCAAGTATTTAATGGAAACCAAATGTATGTATTGCAAGAGATTGGAGGGATTGGTTGGAAAAGGGAATTACATTGGAGAATCTGTGTCTCTTTGGCATATTTTAATCCTTTCAGGATGTGGTACATCATTTTGGAATCCTCAGGTCTCAATCTTTCAGAGATTTGCATTTTTGCCTTTTGTCATTTGGGATATTTGGATACAGTTTGTCTGCCCCGAAGGCATCAGAATGTTGCTCCAAAAGACATGGGAAAGGGATCTAAGTATTACACTGGATGATGAAGAGTGGGACAGAATTTGTAGGATTATTAAAACGATGTCATGCGATGTTAGGGTGTGCCTTATGCAGTTCATGATATACATCGCTTCTTTTGGACTTCCTCTAGATTGTTTAGACTTGGTTTGAAAGACACATCTAATTGTTGGTAATGTAATTACTTTATGTCCTATGTTTGTGTGATAAGGTCCAGGAATTTTGGACTGGGATGCATGATAACCTATGCCAGACAGCAGGGACCCAGGTTTCATTTAGCTGTAGACCATTTGTTCTGGGAGACGGGTCAATAAGCGGAATACAATATATTTATAATACAGATAAGCACATTAGCAGCTAGTTTAATAAAAGCCAAACAGAAGGGGTGCCTTTAGTCCAAGAGTGGGCTTGTAAGACGGCTATTTGAAAAAATTTCATAACCGGTTTGTGAGACTAAATGTGTTTTGATATCAGTCTGCTGTCTTTAGAGAAGTGGGCGTGGTTGGATGATGGACAGGCCTGGCGCTGGAGGAGGGGGGGTGGGGTGGGGGAGGTGTTTGTGTGATGCTGACTTAGCCGAGGTAAACGTCAGGTGTGGCGATTGATTGAGGCAAACGACACGCTTCTACACAGAGAACACTACTGGAAAAAAGGACGTAATGTGTTCATGTTGTAAATTGTATGATTTGTATTTTGTTTAAAAAAATTGTTGATCATAAAATAAATGTTGTTGCTAAAAATGACTCTTTTGATAGTAAAAGTTGCTGTCAGTAAATGTTCAACGTTACTTTTGAGCTCTTTAAAGATTAGGCTTTTTTAAGTCTATGTTGTTGGGTGTATACATCGGTATGTGTGTTCATGCATGTACTGTATACAGTATATATATATATATAACATAAATATATATCTATAAATATATAAATATATTCTCGACAGGAACCCAACGGATTGCACTCCTTAGGGAGGTGTTCCAGGCACGTTCAGCTGGAAGGAGGCCAAGGGGAAGACCCAGGACTAGGTGTAGGGATTATATCTCGAACCTGGCCTAGGAATGCCTCGGGATCCCCCAGTCATAGCTGTTAGATGTGGCTCGGGAAAGGGAAGTTTGGGGTCCCGATACCAGATAAGCGGAGGAAGATGATTGGACGAAGATGGATGGATACTGTACATATTTTTGGATGCACTGGGTTTACTGTGCATATCACAAATATCACATGGTTTAAGTGAACTATCACAAAATGGAACGTTAAGGAACTGTCAAGATGTTGAAATTACTTGAACTGAACCAACAAAATGTATTAACACAATACATTTTATATTAAAAAAAGAATAGGCTAAAAACTTCTCAAGTCTGCCTTAAAACAATAACCAGGTCCCCGTGTGCAAATTCAATGAGTTCATTTTGTAGTAGTAATAAAACTGTAGTACTAGTCCTTTGCCCCCATTACTTATTATGACAGCCTTGATTAAGCATTATCTTTCATAACACAGTTCTCGACGATTCTTCTACAATGGTAGAAAGATGTAAATCAAATGCTATGACATTTACAGTCACTGCTGGGAAGACACTGTACATATTAACCTACATTTAAACCCCAAATTAGTTATCCACGTCTGATTTTTGAATCTGATCAGTAATCGTTTCGTTACTTTTAAGTATTGTTTGGGGCATTTGGCCTCTATTTGACAGGTCAGCACAAGTTAGGAAAGGGAAGAAATTAGGGGTTTGGACTCAGTTTGAAGGGGGTTGCAGTTGAAGGGTCAGAAACATTGGTCATCCATCTGCAGTTTCACCAGCAATCCCGTTTCTTACATGTCATGAGATTCTATATTTAATGTTATGGGTGTAATATTTGGTTGGAGATAATGAAACTGAGCTTCACTGTAGAAGATGCACATCATACTGCCCACATGGGCCTGCCATCGGAAGATTCATATTCATTTTTCTTTTATCTGTCTTTTCTAAACTATAGTTGCACAAAGCATCTTTCTAATTTGGGTTAACTCTTTTGAGGAAGCAGCCATCTTTTTTGAATCAAACTTTTTTGGAATTATAGACAAAACTAATCTGTGATCCCATGTTAACAGTGTGAGCACCTACATCTTGGTCATTTTAATCAAAACAGTAAAGTTAGAAATGCCAAAATACTGATTAAAACATTTATTGTAAGTTAGCCAAATTTACAGGATTCTTATAATGTGTTAGAAAAAATATGATATTTTGATAGAACTTCAGAGGTCTCTGTCTATTCTTGATAATGTCATTATCTGTCTGTTCTTGATAATGTAATTATTCTAACAGTTACACCAGATCTAAAACCAACTGACAGCTTTGACAGCCCCCCATCAAAACATCAGATGAGGGAATGTCTTGTAGAACAATGCTTCAGTAGAGTTCAAAAGACAAGTTCCACAGACTTGGAATCTGTAGCTGTTCTGAAGGCTCATACTGGAACAACGCCAGATGAACTAGATGAAAGTTTAATGATTCACAAGAGGAAATTAAGTCTTTGAAGCCGAGAGTCATCTGATACAGAGAGGGAAAGAACACAGTGTTCATTCTTTGGTTTTGGACTGTACTTGATTGTGTATAAGGTAATATTTTGTCGACATGCAGCAATTGCAGCACCTGATTAAAAAGCTGTTAGGTCAAAATGGGTTCCATGCTTCTTGCTGTCAGCACGGTCAGGGTGGTGCGGACGCAGCATGGTCGCCGCAAACGGTAAGAGCATCAGTCATCTCCAAGAACAGACTTCTTCTCATCTGCAGCCACTCATTTAAATAATCTTGGAGGTGTACATCGCTCAGACACCATTTCATGATATCGCCAACAACACCGCCCTGACCGCACCAACCGCAAGAAGCACGATTAACTGTCCCTTCATTCCAATACCCATACTATATAGTCTGCGAGAAAAATATTTAGTAAGTCCCAATACATAGTATGTCTAATGTAGCGTGCCAAAAACATGAAGATGTCCTGCTGTATCCAGTATGCAGGCCAGCATGCTGTTCAGGCTACACTGACCCACAATCCCTTGCAAAGCATATAGGCGCAAGAGGGTTAAAGTTCATGGCGTAATGTTACGAAGAAATAGGAAGTTGTATGCATACTGTACTATATACTTGTAAGGGCAGATGCGTTATGTACTAAAAGTAAAACGATAATGTAATCCCCCCAAAAAGAACAGAATTTATGTCTCCGCTGGTTGTCTGGCATCCTCACTGTGAAAACAAGACTTAGGGTTATTGTGCCTGGCCATGAAATAGCCCTGCACTTTGCCACCACTAGCCTAAGCTCACCGGTTGCCCATTTTTCCGAAGCTCCGTTGTTCCGACCTCTCAATAACCCAAAAAATTCTTTTTGGTCCTACAGCCCACTATTCTGATGTCCCTGTTATTGTTGTGAAAAAATAATTCCTCTACTCCAATATCCCATTGTTCCGACCATATAGGCTTTGTGGATCACCTGCCATAATCTAAAATCTGAATCAACAATAATTAAGGTTGCAAATAGCAATGAACGGGGCCTCACCCCTCCCAGCACGTTGGGGGTACAGGCCGATACAGCACGGCTGTTATCAATGAAAAGGGAATTGAGTTCAGTGACACCTCACACAATAATGTACAAGAAACGGGTCATTAGTTATCAAAGGGGGTGTGTCTCAAGCATATGAAGCAGGAAAAACAAACAACAAGTAAAAAGGAACTCTTTGCTGAGTTCATTGATACCTCTCACAAGATTCTATCTTAAATAGTTCACAAGTTATTAAAGGGGGTGTGGTCTGTGTACATGGGTATGGCTAGAGTATAGGGAGCGGCTCAACATCACATGTAGACCACACATTCTAAGTTTTATGTAAATCGGAAAAACTTTTGCCAAGATAAAACCGTTACAGGAAGGTGGTCCTCTACATCTTGCACATTGTGTTATCAATAATAATAGTATAATAATAGTATAATATACTGCATATAGAATAATATATAGTCTTAGGATAAATTTGTGTCACAATGGTACAGCAATATTTATCCAAGTTTTCATGCAGATCGGATTCACAGCCCAAGAGTAGTTAGAGAAAGCTGGTTTCCCATTTTCCGCGATCAAACGTTGGCATGGATGCACAGCCGCCTGTGCCGAACAACTGTGTCAAGTTACGTGATCATCGGAATAACTTTGGCTAAGGTATGCAACTTCCTGTTTTGACAGCCACCTACAGGAAGCTGGTCTCCCATAATTTTTGCACATCTTGAACTATCAAAATTCTTCTGATAACTTTTTGTCATGAGGTGAAGATCAGAATCACAGTCTAGGAGAAGTTTGAAAGAATATAAAACACATGAAAAATGAATGAATTAAGAATGGGCGCCCTTCTGGTTCGCTGGAGCTAATGAAGGTAAATTACAAATGTACGTGAGTATTTGGTTTGTTTTGAAACTATTTTTATATCTGAGTGGGCCTACCCTGTTTGTCCCTGCTGTTCTTTTTTCCCACTCTCCATCCTGCTGAAGCCAGCTGACCACGTACACCTGAATCTCATCCATAATCACCTGCTCCCGCCGCTCACACCTGCCTGCCATCTCCAATAACAACAGTACTTCAGCCCCGACTTTTCCAAAGCACCGTTGGGGCCTTGCACTTTCGCTTGCCCTAACAAGCAAAGTTTTGTTTCTCTAGCTTATTGAGACACTTAAATGTTTATCTAGCCTTATCCACACAATCTCCGCACCAGTCTGCTTGTGTTCAGTGTCCCATTCTACTTTGACTAGTGGTTAAGGTTAGGATAGTTGATTGGTCAGGGGATAGAACCTGTACAAATAGGGTTACGTTAGGGATGTCTGATTAGTGGGTTGTAGGACCAAAGGGAATTTTTTTGGGTTATTGAGAGATCTGAACAATGGAGCGTTGGAGAAATGACATGGCACCGGCTAACTGTTGCTTGTATCTATCTTATTTACCTCTCAGCCTCATAGCAGGCTTATGCCAACCTGAACAAGGAGGAAGGCTGTGTGAGAGGAAACTTAAACATGCCAAAACGAGCTGTTGTTCATGCTAGGCTAAAGGCTAATCCCAGCAGAACAGCTGTCCCAATTGTTTTCAACACAAATGTCTGCTTTATAGATAATAAATCACTACTTTTTTACAGACAAAAAGTAGTGTTTTACTACTGGAGCTACAGCCAACTACTACAAAAGTAGTAGTTTTACTTTTTGTAAAAAAGTAGTTTTACAATTTCATTAAGTAAATTAAGAATGTCCACCTTCTGGTTTAGTGGAGCTGATGAAGTTAAATTAAAAATATGTCCGGTTCGTTGGTTTGTTTTTTTACTGTTTTTCCATCTGAATTTCGTCAAGATACAAGAAAGTATCTTATCTAATATTTTAGACTTGAATGCAGCCCTGAGCCTTTGGCTACAGTAAGTAGATCTTATATCCATAGAACATGCACACACTTGTGCAACGGCAGAACAAACAATAGGAATGCTCTCTCTGAAATGATCTGTGATTGGCAAAGGTTTCCCTTGACAACTAGATAAAGTCTGCCAAGTACCTACAGTGGGTACGGAAAGTATTCAGACCCCTTTAAATTTTTCACTCTTTGTTTCATTGCAGCCTTTTTCCAAAA